>NC_037533.1:18670661-18681995 GCF_001531365.2 Cynara cardunculus var. scolymus | reverse complement strand
ATAACGAAATAATTTATTTTTGGTTTAATATTATAAATTTTATAAAGATAATAATTAAGTATTCTGTTAGAATTCAATGATTATCCTAATTATATTTTAGATTTTTTATATTTAAAATATGATGTTTATCATTTATTTGATTATGTTTATCTACATTTAGTTACACGAATTCAGATATGGAGCTTTAATAAGTTGTACTTACGCACAATCTACTTGCAATCTTGAGTTTTAAGTAATATGTATTAATAAACAAAATTTTACGCATAAAAATTCGTTTTTAAGAGTTTTTGTCAAATGCTTTATAATATAGTATAGATTTGTTTCATTTTATAGATTTAAATACTCTTTTGGTTCAAAAAATGTTTAGGCACTTAATCGTTCAAAATATAAATGTCCATTGGTTTTTTTCTAAATTTTTTAATATTATTTTACCATATTAACCAATTATATATATCATAAAAATGTATCTAATAAATTTTAGAAAGTCCAAATAATTATTTAACATATTTTGAAATATCAAAGAAGTTATTTATTTTAAAACATTATCCAAAGGCTAATGTTATTTTTCACGACATGAAAACGCAAAGTCTTCGGTATTATTTACCTCACACCAAACACCCTTCATTGATCACGTGAAAACACAACGGATCTGCACAAACCCACATATTAATGTCTCCCAAATTTCCCCAAATTTAAAAACCCTAAAGTAAGAAAACCTTTATCGATCTTCAAACTTCCTCCTTCACGAATTGCACTTCCAGTAGTTGTAGATCTGAAAAGTTAAGGTTCACTCCATCGTCGTCAAGCTCAAATTCATCACCGGAGATGGCGGACTGGGGACCAGTACTGGTGGCGGTGGTACTATTTGTGCTGTTAACACCGGGACTGTTATTCCAGTTGCCTGGTCACAACAAGGTGGTGGAGTTCGGAAACATGCACACCAGCGGAGCCTCCATTATTGTTCACGCCGTTATCTATTTCGCTGTCCTCACTATCTTCCTCATCGCCATCGGCGTTCATGTCTACGCCGGCTAGTTATTGCCGTTCCGGCGAGGTATTTTCTGATTCACTGTGTTGTTCCCCTTCTGGTTTTCAGTCGCTTCACTATATTTACATTTACCCCCCCTGCATTTTTCTATTTATTGACTTTTTACCCCCCATCGTTCATTAGATTTGGTTTTTTATGAATTTGTATGTGTATTTGAGAATTATTGGTATAAAAGTTTGTTTACATTGACGGTGAATAAAAAATAATCTTAAATATTTGTATCATTTTATTTTATTAATATTAAATAATTAAAAATCAAATTATTTTGAATGGCGTAACATTTTTTTTATATTAATGTTAAATAATTAAAAATCAAATTAATGTTAAGTATCAAATTCCTTTAACAGATTCCATTCCATCCAAAAAAATTATGTAAGGAATTGTTTACCAAATGCGTACCTCGTAAGCACTTTCCGGCAAGAGACATCACTCTCATTTACTTTATCGTGTAATTCTCAGCCAACAAAATGGAATTGTTGGTAAGCGTTTACTGTGTAAGAGTCTTTTTCTCTCACCTACACTTTTCGGCCCTTGTTATGTCCCTTACTGCGTAAGATTCTCGGTACATGTCATGCTTAATTGGTAAAAATAAGTGACATTAGTAAGCGTTTATTCGGTAAACATTTAGGGGGCATTTACCTAAATGCTTACCCGGTAAGCGTTTAATGTTAGGAGTCAACAATACAATTTATTTTACTGGATAAGATTGTAGTACATTAAAATGATATCGTATGCATTACTCGATAAGCATTTATCCGGATAAGAGTGGTTACCTTCACTTATTTGGTACTAGGATGGTGGTTGGTGGGAATCCAAAATTATCACCAGCAGTATCAACTGTTGAAAATATAAAATATCCATATTCGAAAAATTCTGAGTTTGAAATCTTACACGTTAATCAAAATGAAAATGCAAATATAACTGCGTCTTAGAGGGTGTTTGGGATTGCTTATAAAAATTGCTTTTTAATTTATTTCAGTCTAGCACCGGTGATAAGTTGTTTTTTGGTGTTTGGATAAGAAAAAAAAATGCTTATACCGGTGTCAAACCGATAATAAGCTGTTTTTGATAAGTTAATCCTTTTTGTATATTCAATCAATTAATTGTATATTCAATTATTGTAGCTAAATTTAGAGTAAATTACGATTTTTGTCCCTATAGTTGTTAAAAATTGCGATTTTCATTTCTATGGTTTAAAAATTGTGGTTTTTGTCTCTATTATTGTAATTCATTACTATTTTCATCCTTATGATTTACAATTTATTTTTGTTTCGGTCCTTATGGTTTACAATTTTTTACTTTTTTGGTCCTTTATACTTAAAGATAAGAATTAATTCAGGAACAAAAATAACAATAAAATACAAACTATAGAGATGAAAATGATAATTTTTAAACCACATGGACGAAAATGAAACTATCAAGAAACCACAGGGACATGAATAATAAATATTATGATATTTTCATGGCGTTTGGTTTGTAGAATGATTTTTTTAAATGAATATTGTAATATGTTAGAAGAATTAAATTTAATCAGTATGATCATGTATTTTAGCCCAAAACTTATAACAAAACATAAAGATGATTTGGTGTATTCATAAAATCAAATGCTTGTACCATGTTTGTTTTAGTTTAAATCAAATTTATGACTTAGGGGAAGTTTGGTAGTTGCTGAATGATTTGGTATATAATGATTAAGTGGTCAAAATGATTAAGATACTCTCATGATATAATGAAAAATGAAATATAATTGTTTGGTAATTGTTTACAATGAAATTATGGCGCTTAATGGTTAAGCGAGGTCCAAGATACAAAGTCATTCATAGGGTTTTAGAATTATTAAAAGACAAATTTTTTTTTTTTGTCAAACAAGATTCACTTTTTAATGATACATAGGTTGCATTTTAATGAAACTATTAAGAGGTAAACACACAACCTCTTATTCGTTAGCCACTAAAAAAAGCAGTGTTTGTTTCTGGCTTAATTATTAAGAAACTGTTAAAACGTAAACCATAATGTGTATCTATTTTACACATTAAAACGATATCATTTCAGACAAATCTTAATTAAAAAAAAAATAACTATAAATTTGCATCGTAGCTAATAGAAAATTGTTTTTTTTTTGAAGTATACAATATTTATATCCGATAAATGTAACAAATAAACCACAAGGGTGGTGCATGATTGGTTTGAGTTCCAAAGGTCAAGAGTACCTGCAACCCCTGTGGCCACGGAGGTTCAAACGCGGTGACTCCGGGCTACCTGCAAAGCAGATGGTCGTCATGGGATTAGTCGGCTCACATAGCGGGTTGGATATCCAGGTTAATAAAAAAATGTAACAAATAAACTCACACACCCTCCTCACCTTTGGTGAGTTTTGAACCCATGACCTCCTATGAGACCAAAGACTATGTTATCGCTAGGCCAAAGACCCTTTGGTAAAAATTGTTTATCTTGTCAGTCAAAGTATCTCGGATGAATTGTATATAAATCAAATTAGGAAAGAAGTGAAAAGATGAAACTGATTCCTGGTTCGTTAATGTAAATTGACTTAAAAGAAACTATAAAAGACATTTATGTAAAATATAAGGCCCCGAATAATATGAGAAATATATTCTCATACAGTGTTGCTCCAATCTGAACCAGCTAGCAAACAATTGCACAAGATGACACCATTATGTTTCGATAGAGGATATGAGAAAGCGTCGGGGAACAAAAAAAACAGACATAATAAATAAACTATCTGAAGTGGTTTTTCAAACCAGTTAATGGTTTATAAAACTTTACTGACTTCTATTAAAAACAAAAAGGAAAAGCTAAGCTCCGTTTGGTTTGTATGAATGGAAAGAATTTGAACGGATTTGAATTCTAATTCCATTTTAATCCGGTGTTTGATTTGCAGGATTGCTCGGATTTGAAATCCATCAAGTACAGGATTTTGAAATCCAAACGGGGTGGTTGAGATTTCACGGGATTTCGTAGGATTTATATATAATAATGTTTAAAAATATGTTAAAAAAACATTTATTTTCTAATAATCAGTTAATAAAATGGGACCTTTTAATTATTTTTATAATTATTTGTGATTTGTTATAACAAACTATTCGTACAGAATGAAATTCAATTCAATTCCAAATCATACAAACCAAACACACCAAAAATTTCAAATTCTTCCAAATTCAAATCCTTCCACGAAATCCAAATTTCTAAACCATATGTGAACTTTCTGACTGATTGATCATGTGGCCAAGTGTGTTGACCAGTTATACATTTTTTTTATTAACATCCAACCCGCTATGCGAGCCGATTAATCTCAGGACGATTACCAGCTTTGCGGGTAGTCCAGAGTCACCGCATTTGAGGGTGTAAACGATTAGAGCTTTTAAAAAATCTCCTTTCTCATCCCTCTTCTACTTAAGGGAGTAAACGATAGAGCTTTTAACGAGCTACTCGAGCGCAAGCTCACTTATCTAGATATCGAACACAAAGTAAACTTGCTTAACTTAACAAGCGAGCTTCATAAAGCCCCAGTGTTCGACTAGACTCGTTCGAAAAACTCGGTTAAATTTTTCGAGTCGAGTTGAGTCGAGTCATTCGAGCGTATACGTTTTTGAGCCAAAGATGGTCATATGTTTAAGAAGAGTAAAAGGTCATTTTGGGAATAAAACAACTTTAAAGCATAGATTTCAAATTATTAAACCTACAAAATGGAGCATAAAAACTCAAATTTCCATTGTTCACTATTTTAGCTTCGGAGACTTCAATGTAATTCCCTCAGAATAATCGCCATCTTCATTGTTACATCAATGGCGACAAAACCATCCTTCCATTCCATCTTCAAACCATCAAAAACTCGAATCCAGATCCAAAAACACACACGCAGATCGGAAAAAAGATGGTAGCTCAAAGAAACAACCCCCAAACCACCGTCATTCCGCCGGTGGCCGGAAAATCCACCACCCTGCAGTTCCTCTTTGATCTTGATTCAGAAAGTTGCAGCACTCAAAACGACGATGAAGACAAGATTCAAATTTTCGATCCAAGAATCGAAGAACTCACATCGATAATCGTTTATTGCACCGAGTATCGTTCAAATGATAAAGAATCTGGTTTGAAACGACTTAAACTCACACAGCTTCTTTCCATCATCAAAACTTCAACAACTCCACTTTCTGATCAAACCCTAGAATTTTTATTTAAAATGTTAGCTTCAAATCTCTTCCGCCCTCTTCCGCCGCCGTCTTCCTCCACCGTCTCCGTCATCTCACCGGAAGATGACGACTGTATCGCCGCCCCTGCCGCCGCTTGGCCACACTTACAAATCATATACGACATTCTCCTCCGTTTGATAATAAAAAAAGACGTGAAAACCCTCCGGCAAGTACAGTTCATCGGCCGGAGTTTTGTTCTCAACCTCCTTGTCCTCTTCCAGTCCGGCGACCCACGAGAACGCGACGCCGTGAAGAATGTCGTTCACCGGATTTACTCCAAGTTCACATTCTACCGATCATTCATGCGAAAAGCGATGACGGATGTTTTCTTGCATTATGTCTACGAAACCGATCACCGGCAGAATGGGATCGGAGAGATTCTTGAGATATGGGGAAGTATTATTAATGGGTTTACAGTGCCATTGAAGGAAGAACACAAGCTTTTTTTATCTAGGGTTTTGATTCCATTGCATAAGCCGAAGAACATGCAGGTTTATCACCGGCAATTGGCGTACTGTGTGTCGCAGTTTGTCCAGAAAGAGGCGGAGATCGGCGGCGTTGTGATCGGAAAGATTTTGAAGTATTGGCCTGTAACAAATTGTGGGAAGGAAGTATTGTTGATTGGGGAATTGGAGGAGATCGTTGAGAACATGGATCGTCAGCAGTTCTTGAATCTAGCGATTCCTTTGTGGACACAAATCACAAAGTGCATAAAAAGCTCCAATTCACAGGTAACATCCATCTGAATACATATGGAAGGGTTAAGAGGTGAATCTGGTAAAAAAAAAAAAATTTCTCTTAATGGTTTTAAAATATTCTGAATGATTTTGTATCATAGGTCTCATTTAATTATTAAAAGTCTTAATTTCATTGTAAACAATTACCAAAAAAATTTATTTTTCCTTTTGCACTATATCATGAGAGCCTCTTACTTATTCTGACTACTTAATGGTTCTGCACAAAACCATTCAGCAACTGCCAAACAGCCCCGTATTTGTATTATCATATACAAGAATATTGTTTGTAGTATATTCAATCATATGTACGTTGCCCACACACCATTCCACATGCACTATAACAAAATCGGGTTTATAGGACATTTCCAATTTCTAAACGTCTTAATAGACCTCTTTATAAGACTTAGTCTGTATGACCAAAAAAATAAAGTGTCCTGTCTAAAGGCGCTGTAATAAGTTTATATGACGTTTTTTGATGTCGTTATAAGTTTTTTAGGACACTTTTAATATAAAACGTCCCATTAGCAACTTTATAGGACAATATTTGAAAAACTGTCGTATAAAAACAAATGTCCTATAAAAAATTGAGTTTTTTAGGATACTTTTGAGAAAATATCCTATAAAGTTGTTAATGCGACACTTTATATTAAAAATGTCCTAAAAAACTTGTTAAGATGTCCAAAAGCGTCATATAAACTTATTACAACATCTTTAGATATGACACTTTATATTTTGGTCCTATAAATTAAGTTGTATAAAGCGGTCTATTGGAACACTTAGAGATTGAAGGTAATCTATAAACTCAATTTTATTGTAGTGACGTGTGTATTGTCACATATAGCAAGTGTGTTTTTGATGTGATGCTATAATCTATCACATATAATACACACATGACGTAGGTTGTAGGCTAAGTTATCCACACTTTACCACAAGATCTCTTCAAGAATACACACATATATATATATATATATATATGTATGTATGTATGTATGACAATCAAGAACATCATAGTACAACAAACTCAAAATGCCAGTTGAGATGATCCATAAAGGGTGTACATACATGCATATACATGCATACATACATATATTTGGAAATAACTAATTTCGATATTTGATTTATTTGAGTTGAAATGTTTGTAATATTGGGAAATTCAAATCGTAGGTAGCTGAGCGGGCCCTATACGTTTGTAACAACGAGCAATTCTTGAAGGCGGTGTCACAAGAACTGGACGAGGTGTTCCCTGTTCTAGTTGAAGCCATCGAAAAGAACCTTACGTTGCATTGGAACAAAAATGTACGAGAACTGACACATAATGTGAAGACCTTACTCGAAGATCTCGAGCCAGTTCTCTACAGAAAGTGCCTTGAGATGAATGAAATACACTGGCTCACAACGCGATTAGATGAAAACACACGAAGGAAAAGATGGGAGAGGATTGAAATGGTAGCACGAACCAATAACTAATTATTTATCACTGATCATATATTATTGTAGATATTCAAAATTCATTACATATCTTTAATCTTTTTGTTCTATCACTACAACAAAATCGGGTTTATAAGACACTCCCAATTTCTAAGTGTCATAATAAACCTCATCATAAGACTTAGTTTATAAGACCAAAAAAATAAAGCATCCTATCTAAAGGTGTTGTAATAAGTTTATATGACGCTTTTGGGCGTCTCAACAAGTTTTTTAGGACATTTTTAATACAAAGTGTTGCATTAGCAACTTTATAGGACACTTTTGAGAAAGTGTCTTATAAACTCAATTTTTATAGGACATTTGTTTTTATACGACCGTTTTTCAAATAGTGTCATATAAAGTTGCTAATGGGAGGCTGGATATTGAAAAGTGTCATAAAAAACTTATTACGACATCCAAAAACGTCATATAAACTTATTACAACGCCTTTAGATAGGACACTTTATTTTGACAAACATATATTTTTAGTCCTCACTTAGGCTACTTATATTAATGTCATATTGGGGTGTTACAAAATCCTATAGACAACATCCATCATTGATATACAATTTTTTGGATAACGTGATCAACCCTTACGAGTCATGACGTGACAATAACGACACATCGTTTCTCAATTCATGACTTAAGGCGACAAGATTAATGTACATCATACACACACATGCATACATACATACATACATACATACACTAAAATCATGTAATTCGACCATTTTCTTATTCTTTTATTTAGCTACAGTTTTCATTATGCTTTACTAAAATCATGTGATTTGACCGTTGATTATAGTATATTTTAGTTCATTATGTTTAATTATATCCTAGGTTTCATTATGAAATTAAGTATATTTTAATAAATTTTGAAACATAAAACATACTATAATCAACTAAACATAATGAAACCTTTTGAATACTAAAGCAAATTTTTTGTACCATTAAATTTCACGAATGAAACTGTTTCACCGTTTCATCTACCGAACTCACGTGACTCCTTGTCACCTACAATGAGTTAGATATATCATAATAAATTATGAAATATAAAACATACTATAATCAACTAAAAATAATGAAACAATTTGAATACTAAAGCAAATATTTTGTATCATTAAATCAATGAACGAAACTGTTTCACCGTTTATAGAACGAACTCACGTGACTGTCATTAAAGAAAGACCGATTGTCATGTAATGTTGAACGATGAAACATATAAAGAATGAAACATTTTTAAAAATTTAATGAGACATTTTGAAAACTGAATATTTTTTTATTTAATGAACGTTTTTCATGCATAAAACGTTCCGAAGTATTGTGAATTTGTTTGCTTGTCATTCTTGAGCATGAAATTAGTTTCATTACTCAAAGTATATATATATATTTTCAATGAAACGGAACACAGATTTCATATCCTACTGCTTTTAAAATTCATATTTTATGGTAAACAATAATAAAACATATATTAATGGTAAAACATTTATATTAAGAAGAAATGATTTACCTCCTTCTATATGAAACGTTTCCATTATTACGTTTCCAAAATTAACAGTATTTATTACCTTCAGATATTAATCAATATATAATGAAATGACTATTACACCCTTACTGATTAAAATTAAAGAAAAAAAATGGAATTTTCCTATTGGTCGAAAGTAGTTTGCATGATTTTCATGAATTGAGCAGTTTGCAACGTACCGCCTCTCTCTCTCTCTCTCTATATATATATATATATATGTATATGTATATATAATATATATATATATATCATATATAAAGAATAAAAAGAGGTTATATTAAGAGCTCAATAACAGGTAAAAAGAACGCAAACTTCAAATAAAAATTCAAAGAAGAAACAGTGTTTGTAAATTAAAAAAATACAGATAATACACCTCCAGACGCCATAGCTTCTTAAATTACCTTGCCTTTTACAACCTCAAATAGCGTTAGAAACGGATCTTACACGACATGTTTTTTATAACCTATTTAATAATAACATTAACAGTGAACATAGTCTCTGTAGACTGTAAATTCGTTGACAATATGTCTATGCTGGTTCAAATGCAGCTCGACCCAACAATTCGTCAGTGTAATGATACCATAATTAATATTTTTTTTATTAAAGTGAACAATTTTTTATCATCTTATTATTACTTAAAATGTATTTTAGTTTTTTATAAACAAGTTGCAAAAAGTCATTCTTGGTGTCACTTGGCCACATTAAGATGATAAGGTTAATAAATAGAAAAAGTGAAAAGATAAGGGCATAAAAGTCATGTAATAAGATTTTTAAGTTATCATTTAACACATAGGGGCATTGTGGGCACTATTTATTTAAGTTATCAGTTATAAGAAGTTTATCTGATATATAATGATCAAGATCTATGTATCTTTATTTGTCGTATACGAAAAATCATTACATAAACATCATGCATTAGTTAAAGATTCATATCTACATATAGGTTGAAGTTAAAAGTCTTATCTATAGGTTAAAGCGCACAGACTGAAAAGGTTCTGGCCAACTCGACTGTAGCTGAACATTGGAAAATTTGGACCCTGAATTTGGGTCTGATAACTGACTCTGAAAATGTGTGTTCACAAGTGAAGGCACTAAACAGATCAAGATCTTGTGAACTCGTTGTCTTTCTTGATTCAAACCAGAATGAACTTGTTTCGCTGTTGAAGCTATACCTGGGCTGTAAGCTTATGAGCATCCGCTTAGCCCTTTTCGGACATTTTTGTTGTTGTTGATTAACCTGGATATCCAACCCGCTATGCGAGCCGACTAATCCCACAAAAAGGGATGAGCGAGAAGAAAACCTATATATGTCATTTTTAAGATTAGCTTCATCCTCTCAGGTTCAAATCTAAGGAGGAATAAAAATCTCCTTGTGGCCACGAAGGTTCAAATGCGGTGACTCTGTGCTATCTGCAAAGCAGGTGGTCGCCCTGGAATTAGTTGGCTCGCATAACAGGTTGGATATCCAGGTTAATCAAAAAAAAATTAGCTTCATCCCCATCCAATCTGAAATGCACTGCATAAACAATTAGTCTTAAATGTGTGTTCTTAAATAAACCATCTTTAATGTTAAATCAATACATTAAAAATGTAAACATATAAGCTTTGATTTTAATACATACATATGTATAGAGAGAGGAAAGTTCAAATGAGAACGATAATTAAATAAGAGAATATGAAAACGGCTAAATGACGTGTAAAATCACATGTGATTATACATTACCGATCGACAAAAGGTGTGCAGGCAACGAGGTCGCGGTGAACGTTGCATGAATCATATGTGATTTTATACGTGTTTTTAGTGGAAAAATCACATGTAATTCGACCGTTTTCATATTTTCTTATTTAATTATTGTTCTGATATGAACTTAACTCTCTCTCTCTCTCTCTATGTATATATATATATATATATATAGGGGGGAGAGAGAGAGAGAAAATGGTTCAAACGAAAAGAATTTCATTTTATAAAAAGACAAGAACACCTTTTTATTATAGTTAATCACATGTGATACTAATTATATTAGAGAGACGGGCAACTTTTGGCGCAATCTAGATGGGAGGACAAGTCGCCCGCACACCATCAAGTTCTCTTACATGTATTATCAAATGGGATACGATATTTTTCGTAATATATATATGTTCTTGTTTAAACCTATATATATAGAGGAATGATTAGATGCAAACCACCCATATTTGTACAAACCGTGCAAACCACCATCTCCATCGATTTTATTGTTTCATCTTATGAAATTTTTTTCATGAATTTGTTTAATCCTATGAAATTGTTTCATATAATTTTTTTTAATTAAGTTGTTTCATATATGGTTATGAAGTTGTTTCATATAATAC
>NC_037533.1:18653359-18670261 GCF_001531365.2 Cynara cardunculus var. scolymus | reverse complement strand
ATGGATATTATCATCTTCATTATTTTAATTTTAGAGAAATATATGAAACAGTTTCATTAAAATTTCATAACCATATATGAAACAACTTCATCAAAAAAAGTAGTACATGAAACAATTTCACAATATTAAACAATAAAATCGACGGATGAAAATGGTTTACACCAGTTTATATAAATTGGGTGGTTTATCGCTCCCCCTTCTCTCTCTCTCTCTCTATATATATATATATATATGGCATGCTTAAGCCCCTAACTCATCTCTTTAATATAATACCAAAATGCGTAAAAGTAAAATTGATGTAAAGCAACAAAAGTATAAAGATGATCCCATGTTGGACTTTACAAAAGTCAACCACCGCCCTTACCACAAATCTATCCTTTATTTTAATCATTAAATCTCTAAAGCAAAGCTTGATGTGTCTCAACTTGGTTGACATCCTCATTTTCAATTTCACCCCTCTTCTTTCGTTTATTATCATTTATACCCCCTCATTTCTATTTTTGATCCATTCATAATATAATGTTGAGTTAGAGTGAGATGCATCAGATAAATCCCCGTATCAAACGTAATTTATAGGTAAGTTTGAGATTAAAGGTAATCTATAGTTCAAATCTTTTTTTACGCTTTTCACCTTAACTCTTTTTCTTACATCATCGTTCGCCTAATAATGTATGTAGAAAATATATATATATATATATATATATATATATATATATATATATATATATATATCAACAGATAAAAAAAATGAAACTGAAAATGAAACATAACGAATCATGACCGAAAGGTGGAGTTTAGTGGGGATACGTAGGATGTCGACATATGTGGATTTCAACCATTTACAAAAAGATAATATTACATGTACCGTTGTTTGAATTAATTTATATCAATCAACAGATTAATTAATTAATTTTTATTTCATATTTATATCTTTATATAGTTTTAATTACTATAAATTATCATTTGTATCCTTCAAAAATCCACACCAAATACATTAAATAATTAACAATTATGATTTCTATGTATATTCTTTAACGGTTATTTTACAGTAAAATTATTCTTTATATACTGATTTAAAACATATATAAACGATGTATGCAATCAGTTCTTTTAAATGGTAACAAATTATCTATACATCTATATTATATTATAAAGCATTTGAAAAAAAAAACTTTTAAAAATCAGTTTTTATGCATAAAGTATTGTTTATTAATGCATATTAATTAAAACTCAAGATTACAAGTAGATTGTGCGTAAGTACAACTTATTAAAGTTCCATATCTGAATTCGTGTAACTAACTGTAGATAAACATAATCAAATACATGATAAACATCTCATTTTAAATATAAAAAATCTAAAATATAATTAGGATAATCACTGAGTTCTAACAGAATACTTAATTATTATCTATACTATATTATAAAGCATTTGACAAAAACTCTTAAAAACTATTTTTTATGCATGAAGTATTGTTTATTGATTTATATTACTTAAAATTCAAGATTACAAGTAGATTGTGTTTAAGTACAATTTATTAAAGCTCTATCTTTGAATTCTTGTAACTAACTGTAGATAAACATAATCAAATACAGGATAAATATCTCATTTTAAATAAAAAAATCTAAAATATAATTAGGATAATCATTAAATTATAACAGAATACTTAATTATTATTTTTATAAAAATTATATTATTAAACCTAAATTAAATTATAATTAAAAAAATTGAATTAAGGAAATTACACAAAACATGAGAACTTTTAGAAAGATTAATTTGATACTGATATCGATATATTTTTTTAAAAAATTTATAATATTTTTAAATTTATATTTTATTCAAAAATAAAAACATTATCGTTTTCTCAAAACCACATAAAACCATTTTATATCGACATAAAAAGGGAATAAAACGAAACACTGAAATCAAGATGTGTTTCGATGCATTGCACGAGTACCCTTCTAGTCTTTATAAAATGTTATATTATTAAACCAAAAATAAATTTGTTAATTATTAAACTTAAATTAAATTATAATAAAAAAATAAATTAAAGAACTTTCATAAAAAATGAAAACTTTTAAATAGTTGATTTGATATTAACATTGATATATATTTTTTCAAAATTTTATGATATCTTTAAATTTATATTTTGTTCAAAAATAAAATTATTATTGCTTTCTTAAAAACACATAAAATCGTATTATAACATCGACAAAGACAAATAATAAAATAGAAATTAAAATCGAGATGTGTCTCGTTGCTGCATTGCGCGAGTACTCTTCTAGTTATTCAAAATGATGGTATGGTTATGATTGGCAAGCATAAGCTAACTTAAGTCGGCTTATTTTATGAACTTATTTTAAGTGCCCGTTTTAAATGGACAAAAAGTAGCTTATAAATTTACTTATTGAAACGTTACTCCAAAAGCATCAGAAGCATAAGTTAATTATCCCATTTAAGAAAGATAATTAAGATGTATAACATATCTTAATTAAAGGAAAAACTATATATAAACATATATATATATATATATATATATATATATATATAGATATAGATATAGATATATAGAGAGGAGCGATCAAATAAAAACCACCCTCATTTGTAAAAACCGTACAAACTACCCTCATACGTCGATTTCATTGTTTAATATTATGAATTTTTCTCATGAAATTGTTTAATCTTGTGAAATTGTTTCATATAATATTTTTTTTGATTAATTTGTTTCATATATGGTTATGAAATTGCTTCATATAATATTTAATGAAATTTTAATGAAACTGTTTCATGTATTTCTCTAAAATTAAAATAATGAAGACGATATTATCCATGATTAACACGCTCCACAATAAAAATGGTTAATCAACCTCTCATAATTATAAAAAAAAATGAACAAAATGAAAAATTATGATTGGTTGAATGAGGTTTTCACGGTTTTTACAAATTGAATGGTTTTTATTTGAACACTCCCCAATATATAGATACATATATAGATATATATATATATATATATATATATATATATATAGATGTAGATATAGAAAAGAGAGGTAGGAAAATGGGAAGAGGGAAAGTAGAGGTAAAGAGAATAGAGAATGCAACAAAGAGAGAGGAGACGTTCTCAAGAAGAACAAATGGTTTGCTTAAGAAAGCCTTTGAGCTTTCCCTTCTCTGTGATGCTGAGGTTGCTCTTCTCATCTTCTCTCCTTCTTCTCCAAAACCCCATCTCTTCTCCAGCCATGGGTCTCTCTCTCTCTCTCTCTCTCTCTATATATATATATATATATATACACACATACACCCCTATATATATATACATCTGTCTCTCTGCTATTCATGGGATATTCAACATTAACGGTGTATCATTCATCGTGAATGTTGTAAGAATTCACGCTCATTATTCACGATGATTGGAGACATGTGTTGCGCTCCCGTTTGTCTCTTGTTTACAACGGAACTCAGATTCGCAGTTGAACATGTCCGTGTGTACGTTTATATAGAGAGATCAGTATTTTCACGAATTCTAACGGTTTAATTATATATGTTGTAGCATGGATAGGACCATGATAAGATATCGCCGTGAAAAGGGATCGGGCACCACGAACAACAGTGGAATTAGGACGTTCGAGGTAGGTTTAAATTGAACATCTATAATTTATATTAATTCAATATTCTAGGGTTGGGTTCACGTGATACAATACTGTTTTCATAAGACACGATTTTTACTTCACAGTGTTTTTGCTGTAAAGATTCAAGAAAACAGTAAATGTTTAATTTATTTGTTACAGGTGTGGAAGGATGAAATGGAAGAAATGAAGAGAATGCTTGAGGCCTTAGAAACTAAACACAAGTAATTAATCAATTATTAATTAATCCAAATTAAACCCTTAATTAATTCTTTTATATTAATTAAAATCCTTGATTGTTTTGTCCTCTTTCGATCCTCGGAGGCATTTTGCCGGAGACGATCTATCGACGTTAGGGATGAAAGACTTACAGAAACTCGAGCGTCAATTGAGGATCGGAGTTGATCGTGTACGCTCTAAAAAGGCAATTTTGAATCATCCCGTCATTATATATCATATCTATATGTTATCGTTATATGTTATTCATATTGATTTCGTGTCTTAATTGATTAATCGATTTTGACAGCGGCGTCTTTTATCCGAGCACATAAGCTTACTCAAGAGAAACGTGAGACGTCTTAACTCTAAAATCGTGAAAACCATAATTAAGCCGTATATCAATCGATGTGTACTTTTATCGGTCGATTTCAACTTTATATATATATATATATATAATATTCTATACGTATATATATACGTATATATATACACATACAAATAAAAAGAAAGTACATTTCTGTATATATTTCACTCTTGACCATTTTTCAAATCTATTTGTGTATGCAGCTAAAAAGCATGCAAGAGAAGAACACCCTTCTTAACAAGAAAGTGAGTACGAGTAAATTGTATGAAAAAATAACGTAGTTTAACTTGATTATTATTTTGGGTAATTTACTTTTAAAATTTTCATTTTGGTATCTAAGATGTAAAATTTTAAACATTTAAGTACTCGGGTAACCGGTTGAACACTAATTTTAGATTAAAAAAACTAAATTTAGATTATAAGAAATTCATGTCACTAACCACGTCAGCAAATAATACTGAGTTGGATACCACATCACTCGCCACATCAGCATGATAACCGGTTAATGCTTCAACTGGTTACCCGGGTACCTAAGGGGCTGTTTGGCAGTTGCTGAATGGTTTGGTGTAAAATGTTTAAGTGGTCAGAATGATTAAGAGGTTCTTATGATATAGTGCAAAATAAAATATAACTGTTTGGTAATTGTTTACCATGAAATTAGGGTGATGAATAGTTAAGGGAGGTCCAAGATACAAAATCATTAGGAAGGTTTTAGAACCAATAAGAGACAAATTTTTTTTTTGTCAAACAAGATTCACCTTTTAACGATTCAGAGACTGCCTCTTAATGGAACTATTAAGAGGTAAACAAACAATTCCTAAATGTTTAAAATTTTATATCTTAGTCGAAAATGGAAGTTTTGAGAGTATGTTACCCAAAATATGAATCAAGTTAAAGCACGTTACTTTTTCTTACAATTTGCCCTATAATATATACAACATTTGGAGTATTTTATTTCAAAATTAATCATGTTTCGATTTTGTTATTTTATGTATTCGCGATTCAAAATACAGTTGAAGGATGGCATCGATGGTAATTCATCACTCGATCATGATATACAGAGGTAATTGATTATTACCATCGTTACGAAATAAGTATTCATTTTTAATTATAACCCACTGATCATTGTTCGTGTTTCTGTCAATCGTAAATTTTAAAGAAATCAACGATCCTGAATCAGATCTCTTGTACAGCTTAAAAATAGCTGGAGGAAGACCGACAATCGTCTTTGTGAGCGAGAAGAGTCTTGAATATGATCTTAAATGCAATTCAACCAAAAAGCCGAACGTGAACCTAAGCTTTGTTTATGGTTTAACGTTCGGTTCCAATTAATAAGCTTTTCTGTATTCTTAAAAACTGTGTACGTGTTACTGAGTTATAAGTCAGGTAATGGTTTCTTTTCCTGTTTGAAACCGTGTTACTGACAACCCTAAGTAGCGTAATCAAAGAAAACATCATTTTCAGAACTGCATTATTGATGATTATAATAGCTTATCTTAATAAGACGGTATACTCGATTTTAAGACCGTTTGATTTGCTTGCAAGTATCCTTTGAGATTGTATATATGTGAAATTAGACGTTATCCAGCTATTATCCTGGGTTTTATTTAAATGTTTAAAACTTTACATTTTAGGTATCAAAATGGAAGTTAAAAATAATTCATACGTATTATGATATTTATTAATATGATTAAATACAAAAATACTCAAAATTGAGCTTATTTTGAAAGTATTGACGAGACGATTATAATAACATAATTTATAAAAGAACATATATTTTTAATGTATTTTAATTAATATACGATTATGTTAATATGATAAAGGTATAAACAAAAAAGTAAGGGATATAAATTAAATTAAATAAGGTAACGGTTTTGATTTTAATATCGTAGAAGTTTTTAGGGTTTATTTTTTCTGGATATATTTAGAGTTAGGGGTCGTTTATCAAACACTTACTCGATAAGTGTTTATCGATAAAATTTAACACTGTCACTTACTTACCGGGTAAGACTTTAGTACATCAAAACGGCATCGTATGTAACAATTTACCTAGTAAGTGCTTACCATAGTAAGAGTCGTCGCCCCCCATCTACCGGGTAAAACTCTCGGTTCTTGTCTTCCTCATACCGGGTAAGATTTTTAGTCCTTACCATATTCATTCAGTAAAATAAGGTGACTTGATAAATGCTTACCCAGATAAATGTTTGATAAACGGCCCCTTAAAATTTTTGACACCAATTATTTGAAATTGACTTGGTTGACCTTATATAAATATTTATATTTTAGTTAAATGTTGATGTGCTAAAATTGGGCCTACTAGTCCACTTTAGAAATATAATACTGGCCCAATAACAAATGTGCAACTAGAGATGGCCAAATCGGCCCGGCCCGGCCCGGTCCAGGGACGCCGGAGGACCAGGACCGGGACTGACAAAGGACCGGCCCGGGACCGGGACCGGTTGAGGTTTTTGGTAGTTTCGTGGGACCGGGACCGGTTATGGGACCGATTATGGACACCCCCGGCCCGGCCCGAAAATTCAAATAATTTTATAAATAAATGTATTTTTTAATAATTTTATAATGTATTTTTATAAGAAAACGTAATTTTTATTATATTAAAACGTATTTTTAAAGTGTATTTGAGTGACCCAATTGTAAATTTTATAATGTATTAAAAATATATATCATTAAAAAAATAAAAAAAAAATCTTATTTTTTTAAGGCCGGTTGGGAGCGGGACCGGGACCGGAGGCCCATAACCGGTTATGAAGTACCTTGACCGGTCCTATCATTTTCGACCGAGACCGGTTACGCCGAGACCGGTTATGGCCGGTTATGAGAAAGGTTAGGACCGATTGGGACCAGCTCGGCCCGGCCCGACCCGGGACCGGTTTTTGGCCATCTCTATGTGCAATCAAAAATAGAATAAATTACGTTTTTAGCCTTATGGTTTGTTGAAAGTTGGTATTTTCTTCTTTTTGATTTTGAAATTATGATTTTCATATTTTTCTTTTTGCTCATTACAAGTGATTGTTATTTTAGTTATTTATAGGTTGTTTGTTTACTTCTTAATAGTTTTAATTAAGAGACAGTGAATTATTAAGAGGTGAATATTGTTTGGTAAAAGAAAAGTCTGTCTTTTAATGGTTTTAAAATCATCTGAATGATGTGTAACCCATGGGGACAAAAATCGCAATTTCAAAACCACAGATGAAATCCTCAATTTTCATAGACCATAAATACGAAAAAGTAATTTACTCTCAAGCTTTTAGGGAAATTGACCAAAATAGGATTCTAATCTTAGGTGTCGTTTACTAAATACTTACCCGATAAGTGTGGATTGGGTAACTTTCCTCACATGATGCACATGACAAGAGCTGAAAATCTTATCCGATAAGAGCGATAACAGGGATAGAGAGTCTCACCCGGTAAGTGATGGTGAGGACTCTTACCCGGGTAAGCGTTTATCGGGTAAATTGTTGCATACGATATCGTTTTAATATACTACAATCTTATCTGGTAAAATAGATTATAGTGTTGACTTCTACTGGTAAGCGCTTACCGGGTAAGTATTTGGGTAAACGGCCCTTTAGTCAAAGTTTATGTAAATGTCTTACACATTTGCGTAAATTCTACTTTCAGATTAAAAAAGGAAAAAAACAATATTTACGCAAATTGAGATCCTTAGCAAATTCTCGACACGAATTTGTGTAAATGTTTTTTTTTCTTTTTTTTTAATTTGAAAATAAAATATGCACCACATTTACATAAACTCTGGTTAAAATGATATTTTAATTAAAAAAGTGAATTTGGTTTAGAAGAATGACTATTTTGGTTGATATCCCCAAGTTTTTATTACAAAGTATTTTGATTGACCCTTCAACTTTAAAATACTTTCCATTTTTGGTCCTCCATCTTTTCTTTTACTCAAAATTACTTCTAAACTTTTTAGAGCCACAACTCAAATTTAACTATAAGGAACCGTTTACCAAACATTTACGCGGTAAGCATTTGCCGGAAAAGTTCAATACTATTATTTACTTATCGGGTAAGATTTTGGTCAACAAAAACGGCTTTTTATGCAACAATTTACTTGGTAAGAGCTGACTGTGGTAAGAGTCATTGTCCTCACTTACCGGGTAAGACTCTCGGTCTTTGCCTCGTCCTTACCGAGTAAGATTTTTGGTTCTTATCATATTCATCTGGTAAAGTAATATAACTTGGTAAGTAAACGGCCCCTAAGTGAATCTTTTATAAATAAACAAGAACTCCAATGTTTTTTTTGAAATATATAGTATTTATATACGACAAATAAAATAAATAAACTCACACTCTTTTCACCTTTGGTGAGGTTTGAATCTCTTACCTGCTATGAAGCCAAAGACTCATATACCGCTAGGCCAAATACCTTTTAGTAGAATTCCAGTGTTTTCATTATATAATTATTTTTATTTTAGGTTGTATTATAAAATTTCATTTTTTAGATTTATTCTTTTGTAGATTTATTTATTTGTTAATTAATAATCATTACAAGATACTGATTAGATTAATTCGGTATACACAAAATGTTAACAGTGTTACATTTTTACCATTGAACGAATATTAATTAGGAGTTTTTAATCGTTTTGTGTTATTTTGATCGAAATTGGTACACGTAAAATCGATTGTAATTTTATTTTTGGAAGTATATAATATTCATATACGGCAAATGCAACAAATAAACTCATATACCTTTCTTACCTTTGGTGAAGTTTGAACCCCTAACCTCCTAGGAGGCCAAGGACTACGATACCGCTAGGCCAAAATGTAAAGTTGATAGACATTATGTTTATAACATTATAGTTTGGTGAGCTATTTAAAACACTGTAGGAATTAAGGGAGTTAGAGACCGTTTATTGACATTAGCGTTAAGCAGATTAAATTTTCATCCTATACTGGTTTACAATGTCATAATTTAACTTATTTAGTTTACGATGTCATAATTTAACCTATTTTTATATCTTTCGATCAATGAGTTTATAATATCAGTTAGGATTGTCAGTTCAGATTTGTTCCTACATTATTGACTATTGGTCTGTTAAGACCTGACCTGGCCTTTTTTTGTTAAATAATACTGGTTTTTTAGATTACTAAACGCTCGGTCTTTGTACACCTCTAGGTGAAAGTATGATTTGAATTAATATTAATCATTGACCGAGTAAAACTTACTACGATCAGCACCTCGGTCAACATCATTCATTGGCCAGAAAAACATTTTGTACCTGATAAAAAAGATAAACAAATAGTAAACAATCTATTTAAAATAATGTATTTTAGAAAGGGCAAATTGCATGAAAAAGTAAGGTACTTTAACTTGATTCATATTTTATGTAACATACTTTCAAAATTTTCATTTTTGTACCTAAGATGTAAAATTTTAAATATTTAAGTACCCGAGTAACCGGTTGAAGAATTAACCGGTTACCATGCTGATGTGACGAGTGATGTTAGCATAGATATCTTAATATTGAGTTGGATATCACATCACTCGCCACATCAACATGGTAACCGGTTAATGCTTCAACATGTTACTCGGATACTTAAATGTTTAAAGCTTTACATATTAGGTACCAAAATAAAAGTTTTGAAAGTTAAAGTAAATTATTTTTTCATGCAATTTGTTCTTTTAGAAAATAGTAAATTTAAAATATTGTTGGACGCTTTGCTGTTTCCAAGCAGGTATAGAATCTACATTTCTCCAATGTTCAAGGGGCATTTTTGCCAAAAACAAAAAAGTTGAACAAAAAGTTAGATTAATGGACCGTTTACCAAACCCTTGTTCAAGTAAGTATTTACAGGAAAATTCAACACTATCACCTACTTAATGAATAAGGTTTTGGTTCACCAAAATGGTATCATATGCATCAATTTATCCAATAAGCGCTAACCGTGGTAAGAGTCGTTGTCCTTACCAGTTATGTAAGACTCTCGGTTCTTGCATTCGTTCTTACTAGTTAAGATTATTGGTCCTTGTCATATGCATCTGGTAAGGTAATTTGATTTGATAAACATTTACCTGGATAAGTATTTGTTAAACGACCCCTAAATTGGATTCCAAGGTTATTTTTATTCTTTTAAGATTAAATTATTAAAAAATTTGATACTTGTCAAGGAATATAATTCAAAAAATTTGACTTTATGTAATGGAATGATTAGATTCTTCAACTAGAAAATTGTACGAAATCTAATTTATTCAATCCGTGAATCTGAATTTGGTAAAAGTCAGTCAATTCAATTTCATCAGATTTCTATCATTTTTTTATGCGAGCCGATTAATTTCAAGACGATCGCCTAATTCATGGATAGCCTGAAGTCACTGCATTTAAACCTCCATGACCTCCAGGGGATTTTTATTCCTCTGGATTTGTATTTTGACATTTTTTTCTATGAAACGATGGTTGATTTGTAACAAAAGATTAAGTATGATGAACAGTCAATCATTATATGCATTTTTATAGAAGCGGCAAAATGCTGTAAAAACGATTTTGGTTGGTCGTGTACTGGCATCCAAGAACCGACTGATCTAAATTGAATGTTATCTAATCTAATTACAATTAGATATCTAATTATGATCGATCAGTTCTAATTAGATCGGTTGATTTTTTACACATCCCTTGTTTAAATTACATATTGCTTTGTTCTCTTTTATCATTACTTATTGATGCTATTAAGTTCTCGATGCTTGGTCAAATATTACAATTTTGGTTGAACTTTGGGTTGTTAGAATCCCGAACTTCTGACCTATGGGTCGTTTACTAAACGCTTATCGATGTCATTGATTTTATCGAGTGAGCATGACAAGAACCGAAATCTTACTCGGTAAGAGGTAAAGTAATGACCGAGGCCCTTACTTGGTAAGCACTTACCAGGTAAAAGATGCTTACCAATAATACATTTTGATTGTCGAGAATGTTATCTGATAAAGTAAATGAGAACGATGACTCTTGCTGGTAAACACTTACCTGATAAACATATGGTAAATAACCCCTTAGTCATATCTCGTAATTAATTTTTCCGAAAACGTTGAGGATTCCTTCAAAAAGTAGCATATGAAACTTCATGGACTCTTAAAAGGCTTATCTTTTAAGTAAATTCCAAAAGGCATTTGACCTAGCAGTATTCGGGTTATTATAGAGTTCAACCTAGATGGACCTGGTCATCGACTTCTTCCTCTCGCTGGCGCCTTTCCACCTTCCATTGTATCGAGAGATTTGCCCTTCGTTTGATTGAGAATTGAGATTGTTGTTAATTTTAATTGCGGATTTTGGTTTCGTTCTTCAGGGGAAGTCACCGTCGATTAATGGATGATGCGACATTTGAAAAATGAGCTTGTATTTGAAATCTCAATTACAATTTCCCCCTAGAACTGTTAGATTATAGGTGAGATTAGGTAGGACTTTCACATAGAGATGGCCAAAAACCGGTCCCAGGCCGGTCCCAGGCCGGTCCCAATCGGTCTTCACCATTCTCATAACCGGCCATAACCGGTCCCGGTCTCGGTCCCGGTCCCGGTCGAAAATGATAGGACCGGTATAGGTACTTTATAACCGGTTATAGGCCGCCGGTCCCGATCCCAACCGGTCCTTCATTAAAAAAATAAGATTTTTTATTTTATTTTTTTAATGATATATATTTTAATACATTATAAAATTTACAATTGGGTCACTCAAATACACTTTAAAAATACGTTTTAATATAATTAAAATCACGTTTTCTTATAAAAATACATTATAAAATTAATTGAATTTTCGGGCCGGGCCGGGCCGGTCCATAGTCGGTCCCATAACCGGTCCCGGTCGGTCCCGGTCCCACAAAACTACCAAAAACCTTAACCGGTCCCGGTTTTCGGTCCCATAACCGGTCCTTACCGGTCCCGGTCCCGGGCCGGTCCTTTGTCGGTCCCGGTCCCGGTCCTCCGGCGGTCCCGGGCCGGGCCGGGCCCATTTGGCCATCTCTATAAAAATATCATCATGTTTAATAAGCTTTGATTAAAACCGTTAAATGATTGAGATCAGTCCCCACGGTTCTCAACTTTTTTACGGTTCTTATTTAATTAGGGTACTCGCACAATGCAACGAAATAAATCTTCATTTTAATATTTAGTTTTTATTCTTTGTCTCTATTGATATAATACGATTTTATATGGTTTTGAGAAAACGATAATGTTTTTATTTTTGAATGAAATATAAATTTGAAGATAACATAAAAAAATTTAAAAAAATAAAATCAATATTAGTATTAAATTAACTATTTAATAGTTCTTGTTTTTTTGGTATAACTTTTTTAATTCAATTTTTTATTATAATTTAATTTATGTTTAATAACAAAGTAATTTATTTTTGGTTTAATAATATAATTTTTATTAAAGAAAATAATTAAACTTTTTGTTAGAAACTCGATGATTATCTTAATTATATTTTTAGATTTTTTATATTTAAAAATAGATGTTTATCCTGTATTTGATTATGTTTATCTACAGTTAGTTACACGAATTTAAAAATAAAGCTTTAATAAGTTGTACTTATGCAAAATCACTTGTAATCTTGAATTTTAAGTAATATGCATCAATAAATAGTACTTCATGCATAAAAATTAATTTTTAAGAGTTTTTATCAAATGCTTTATAATATAGTATAGATATGCGGGACCGGTCTTAACTAAAACGAGTTTGTCTTGACTAGTTCAATATGTGGTCCTAACTGTTCCCTACACAAGCAAGCATAACCTGCTATCTGCTCTTTATTAATATTGGTTTTATATACCCTGTTGTATATAACCTATACTTTAATTAACATTCAAGTGCCATGTAAAGTTTTTATTTTAAAATGATTTTAATTATAAATAAATTATTATTATAAAAAAAAAGTGCATCAAGCTTTCACAAACAAATTGGAGTAAGTTTATTAAACTAAACCTTTTTGCCCCCATTATAAATCCTTTGATTGAATTTTTTTTGGGTGGGGGAAATTGTGTTTCATTTGTTGGTAACCATTCATCATATAAAGAGATTTCAACACCATATATAAACTACAATTTGTTCCTTGAGGTTTGTTGAAAATAACATATTTTGTCCATGTAATTTTGAAATTATAAGATCACCATCGTGATTTGTAAAGATGTCCGAGTTTAATCCTTATCTGTAATGATCATTAGAAAATTCCGTTAAATGAGAGACATATTCGTCAGTTTATCAAAAAAATTGTTTTTTACCTGATAAAAAACAACTAGAACCAAAATCATAAAATCGATTTTAGTTAAGTAAAAAAAAATCAATAAAAGAACGAAAATCACACAAAAAAATTTAAAGACCAATAGAGGGAACGACTAAATCCAACCATTTTAGTGTTATTCTTGACACATCACATAGACCAAATTTGTAGTTTACTTTTTTTTCTATTAAATAACTATATTATTTAATAAATATTTAACTAATAATTAAATATCTAAAATATTTTTCTTATTGTTGGGTTAATATATAAATAGTCAAAAAAATTATATCATAAAAGAAATATACATCAATTTTTTTTATTAACCTGGATATCCAATCTAAATATACATTAATTTTCCGTATCAATAGTATGAATAATTTTATTAAAATTTAATATTTACATCTAATTTGTTGTAAATAATAATTTAGGTGATGGTTTTGGTAATCATATAAATTATTAAAGGAATATAATGAAATTAGACTTCATATATATACATACATACATATACATACATAAAAAAAAAATATATATATATATATATATATATATAATTTGTCAAAGAATATTTGTCCATACAAAGTCATATCATAAAAATCATTTTTCTTATTGACTTTTTGTGGGCTTATAAAAACTACATTATGACATAATCATGATGCCTATGAAAGGAGTTGCTCACTTGTTTCATTTCACAATTTTATATGTATGTATAGTTGTATATGGGGTATAATTAAATGAAAATATAAATTATATTAAGGATCATTAGAAACAGTAAAACATTATGAACCATATAGTGTTGTTTCATATTGTGAAACAAATAGAAAAATGTTAAAAAGTTTTATGCGTGAAATATATATATACACATAAAACATTTACATTGTGAAACAAACACATGTGAAATAATTCAAAAAGTAATAATGTGAACGAATACAAATGATATTGGTTTCACAAGTTCGTCAATTTTGAGTAGTTTTTACGGGTTGTATTATGGTTGGTGAGAACGGTATGAACACAAAGCCTTCGTTAGCTTTATCCATCTGCATTTATACGGTTTTACCAACCTTCATTTACTTTCACATATGTCATCAACTCATTCTATCATCATAACCAGTGGCGGATCTAGAATTTTTGTCTAGTTGGGACACCTTTAAGGTAGATTAAAGGTCCGCAAAATTGTTCGGTGTGTTTTTTGCCTAATTCCATCATTTCAAGGGATTTTAAAGATCTTTTGGTTGATTTCAAGATATTATAAAGTTTTTTTGTCAATTTCAAGGGACTTCTTCCATTTCTGTTGTTGCCTTTGAGATTTTTTTGGTTCATTTCAAGGTAATTTTTTTGTCTGTGGGGGCACATGCCGGAAATTACTGGGGACTGGTAGAAAGTTAAAGAAAAAATTGTTTTTAACCTAAGTAATTAAAAATTCTTTTCTTTAATGGGTCCATCCCCTCACCATTTGTATGCTACATCCGCTCGTTTATCATAAATGAAACTTTAATAAATTCATATATGTGAACCTGACCATAGATATATAAAAGTGATTAAATGTGAGTCAACAGATTAAAAAACCCATCCAAATGCTCAAAAGTGAAAACACTGGTCTCATTAAACTCATTTATTCTCACATAATCTCAATTATCTCATATGACTAGAGTTAAGTATTTACTAATCTATTAACTTTTAACCATGACCAATTATCGATGTTTAAACCGTTTAAATTCATGTAATAATTAATTTTAAATATGTGAGAAATGATAATTAGTTTATGGTTGCTTCTAAAATATCTAAAGATCTTGTTTATCTAATAAATTAATGGATTTTTTACTTGGTCACCAATATATTATTCAAAATCTTGTTTGGATATTTAGTTTTGTTAGCTCAAAAGTTGTTGTGAGTAGGTATAACTTTTTGTAATTATTATTCTCACAACTTTGTTATAAATTAATTAGTATATTTGTTTAAAGGTTGGGTTCCAAGGGAAGTTATGGCGAGAATTCAGATGCGTAAGAAGACATCTTTACCTTTGGATCAATCTTTATTGAATGTCGACACTAATGAGATGCATGCAGATGCAACATGTCAATTCCCTTAGAAAGCACAGTTCATGGGTGGACATGAGATTAAAAGTGATTAAGTGTTCATATCTCTTCTTACGCTTCTCACGTTAACTCTTTTTCCCACACCATCTTTTGTTATTTGTTCAATTACATACATAAAATAACACTTAAAGCTTAAAGTAATCAATTTTTAAGTAATTTTTACTTGTTTTTTAAAGAAAAGTAATCTTTAATTATTAACCTAACAACATGATGATAATAATAATAATAATCACTAATCCTACCATATGTTTTTGTTATTTGTGAGGCATAATTCAGTTTCACATTGCAGAAGCTCTAATTTGTGTAGTTTTTCACTTTTTTTTTACTTTTGTATAATTAAGAATTTGCAATTAATATGTGAAAAACAAAATTGTGGTGATTTAACTGGTGTTTATGGAAAATTTGAGTTGACAAAATTATAATTAGCAAAAAATAATCTGGAACATAATTATTGCAAGAAACCAGTGGGAATACTGTAAAAGAAAACGACCCTCAATTTTGTAGTTAGTATTAATGTCATCAACCACTATTTTGACCTAACCACATACAATTATTTATATGTTTATATATATATATATGATTTATATGTATCTTCATCCAAGATTATTTCAACCATTTTTTCTACAAATACTTCCATTTGATCATGTTCTTAATCATTGTGGTCTGATACTCGTGCTTTTAGATGATCATTGAGAGATTGATATCTAAAAGCGTTTGGATTTCAAAGTTAGAGGTGAAATATTTTATTTACTTGATGTTTATTTTCTTGGTGGTTATGGTGTGGATGGAAATGGTAAAGTGATGATATTGGAATGGCTCAATCAAATCAAATCTCCCAGATAGAACACTAGGGTATTTTAATTTGATTGAGCCGTGCCAATATCATGAACTACTGCTTATTCAATTGTGTTTCGTTATTCGATTTCGAATATATATATAATATATATATACACGGTTTATGTATATATGTTTTTATGCTTTAGGTTTGATCTCGTTAAAGGTTTAGTGTTTTTGGACAATTCTATCTTGTTTCATGTTGTTTTGACAATTTCGTATGATTATAACTCTTGGGTATATCTATCACGATATTCATCATGAATAGTGGTTATCACGGTTCTGAAATGGACCTGCCCCCATGTATGTATGGCACATTTTGACCTAACAATTCTTTTCTACTTCTACGACTTTTGAGGTCACTATGGTATATTGGTTATCTTAGGGCAGACCGATCCATGGTGGCTCGTGGGTTGCCTCCCTGATGAGAGAGCACACATGATGTGTTCTCAGGAAGATGACTCCTGGCCACCTGAAGCAACCCGCCCTTCTAGTCAAATATATTGTTTACCTGCATATG
>NC_037533.1:18619604-18651525 GCF_001531365.2 Cynara cardunculus var. scolymus | reverse complement strand
ATATTGTTTACCTGCATATGAAGACTTGGAGGGACCTACAAGCACAATATTCTAAAGTCTTGTCCACCTTGAATCATTTCTCTATGCTTATAATTTGATATCCATACAGATAATTAGTTGGAGACTAGTAATTATCTACACTTCACTAGAAATTTACAGAAACCATAGGCCAAGATAAGGTAATGCAAACCTTGATTGTCAGCTACTCAGTTCAACTGCAAATAAAGGCCAGGCCTTGGGGCGCCTCCTCCCATCACAGGTTTGAGTCTCAAAAGGGCCACCGCAGATTTTCAAAGCTCCATGGGATTAGTCGAGGTGCACATAAGCTGGCCCGGGGTTACCAAAAGAAAAGGATTAGGTACTGCACCAATTTTATAGGAAAATATGGTAGCAGTTGAAAGATTGTCGGCATATACAGTTACTAGAACCTATAAATCTTACAAACACACATACTTTGTACAACAAACAAAATATCATATACCTCTAGTTGCTTTGAAAATGGGACTTTCTCACCTTTCACCCCCTGTAAATCCAACGATCAGTATAACTGCCAGTGGGCGCGATATGGCGCAAGACACATCTTCGCAGTTATGAAATGGCCCATAGTGTTTCTGTAACGCGTGGCTCACGCCATGGTGTCTTGAGGCACGCCATGGCGTGCGTTTCTTGTAACACGTGATTTTTTTCCAAAAGAATTTTTTTTTTATCTTTTGTGTTTTTTACACAACTTTAGATTTTACATTTTTATAGATTTAACTAATCACATTACTCACATTTTCACAAATGCATAAACGTTACAAGCTCACGGTTAAAAATGAAGTTGTAAAATTACCTTTCTAAGTTCTATTTTAAATATTTAATCAAAAACCTATTTTATAATAATAATCTATATGATTTTTTCTTCGTACATTTTTTTTTAATATCATTATCTGATTAGATAATATATAAAAACATATATATATATATATATATATATATAATTCTATATATGACATACATATTTGCCGCCTTCTGTCCAGTCTTGAAAAACGACGTGTCCTATCCGTGGCGTGCAAGGCTTGGCCTCACCCCCATGCAACGCATTTTTCAACCTTGATAACTGCTCACTTTGAACTCTTTCAAAGAAACACCAGATCGTTGTCATCATCCTCTGTAATTTCCCACTAAATCTGAAGATTATAAACTGTATGTGTTAGTGGTTCCACATATTCTCGAACCATGCATCTTATTAACATCAAACACAACACAACTTAAATTTACTGATCAAATTCACTCAAAATAAGCATAATATAGCTGTAGCTATGTAAAATAGAGAAAACCTCTTTAAATTCATTTGAAGCCACATCTCTTCCAACGAATCCAGAGGGAACTTTGGTAATGACAGGAACTTTTGAGCCCAACTTTGCAATGATCTGCAACCCTTTGATTCATCAAATCAATGAATTATTTGAATCCAATAAGCAGACAGATCTACTACTCCCTCCATTAAAAAAAAGGTGCATTTGGACTATTTAAGAACTAGCAGTTTTAAGTGGAATCGCTATATAGATTGCGTCAATTCAAGTACTTCGCTACTAAATCTCCACGTCGTTAATCCTTTATCAATTTCTACACAAGTAATTTAACAAAAGCGTATCAACTGCGAAATGGAAAAGCAACCCTACTATGTACCTATTTTCGGTGAAGGAGTCTGTGAGACATCAACAGACAAGAAATGACATACGAGTTAGTTGGCCGCCTGGTGTAGCCGGACCGACAGAGGCGACGGAGAAAATGAGGATCAATTGGCGCAGACATAGCTTTATTCAACACTTCTTCCATGGCAACAACGACGATAATGGCGTGGAAAGAGCGAAAATCGTTGGATCATCATAATTTCGAGTACAAATATTATAGATATAGAGTCAAATGAAGAAGCCGGAAGTCCGGATATCATATTTTGAAGAAGATCTTCTCCGATGAAGTCAAAAATTCCTGTGATCCTCACGGCCGGTTCGTCGGAGACGACAACGGGAAAGGAGATGATTTATCTGAGCATCTCGATCGAAGTCACCACCACTTCAGCAGTCCTTCCTTTGAAGGGGAAAAATGTAAATTGATTTTCGTAAGTTACAAAAGTAGTCCCTAAACTAACTCTTAATTGGCAACTTTAGTCCTAAAACTAAAACATGTTATGTGGAAGACTTTTAAACTGTTTGGCAGTTGCTGAATGTTTTGCTGCTGAATAATTAAGCGGTCAAAATGATTAAGAAACTCTTATAGTGTAAAACAAAATATAATTGTTTGGTAATTGTTTACAATGAAATTAAGGCGTTGAATGGTTAACGTATTTTCAGAGGATTTTAGAACCATTAAGAGACATACATTTTTTTGCCAAACAAGATTCACCTCTTAGCGATTCAAATACCGACTCTTGATAAAATTATTAAGAGATAAACAAACAACCCAACCAGCTATATCACAACATAAATTCAGACACTGCAGCTATAGCTGAAAACAATTCAAACAAGAAAAAACTGTCAAATTTCTAAGAATGGCGGAAGAGTTAAAACACAAGAGAAAGAATGAAATACCAACAGCTACAACACACACTAAACCGAATCGAACCGAATCAAATCTCAAACTAATCGAATCGAATCAAATCAAATCTCAGACTACAAACGGATGGAATTTATCGATGATTCAAATATGAACAATCTTATTCCCAGTAGAATGGAAGTGTTTGTGGAGCTCCGTTATCAGGAGACCCATGGTGATGATGGTGATGGTGATGATGGTGAAGTCCCATCTGGATCATCTCGTTGCAATCGTTCCCATTAGGATCCATAATCGACTCCAAACCACCATAACTCGCACCTGGATCCAACGGGTTTGGTGTGGCCGGGAACGAGTTAGGTGGGTGCACCACATGGCTCAGGGTCGTACAAGATGTCTGTGACGGTGATGATGACAGAAGAGAGAGAGCACAGTCCGACTGCACCACCGGCTGCAACCGAGCAGGTGGCGGGTATCCGTCACAGAACAGTTTATCGTAGCTGCTATTCGCCTCAAAGTTAAGAACCGGCTGCTGACAAACTTTTGGAGGTGAGGTCTGGTGGTTGAGTTTAAGGTGCGAGCCACTGTTTTGAAAGAGGCTGAATTGTTGCTTCTCGGTTAGCTTTTTGGTGCCTGAAGATGATTCGGAAAAAGGGTTGTGTTTGTGGGCCAGGTTCGAGTGGTGGGCGGGGTACATGACGTCTTCTTCGGACTTGACCATGCCGGCCCACAATGGGTTCGTGAGCGTTGTGGTTTGATACACATGTGGACTCGAGAACTGCAGCATCGTCGTACCTAAAACATAACGAATCTAGCATCAATATCCAAACATACGGTAACATGAAGCTTTTTAGGCCATTTTAGGCAACCATAAGATAACTTATTCTTTGAGCTTATTGGAAAAGCCCCTTTGGCAACGTAGCTTTTGAAATGCTACGATTAAGAAGTTCCAAGGGTTTTTTTACCAATTATGCCCCTTCTATTATTCTAATTAATTTTTCAATATGTTCTTTTAGATCATTTCATGTTGTCATCTGGCTTATCTGCTAGTTTATATTATACATAACTAGTTTATCAGCTAACAGCTAGCTTATTAACCACATTTGGTTAGTTATAAGCTAGTTTTTGGAAACATTACTTCAAATAGCATTTTAATAAGCTCCAATGGATTTTTTCCACTTCTTTTTCCAATTATACCCCTTATATTTTTCCAATTAATTCATCAACATGTTCTTTTAGGTCATTTTACGTTGTCATCTACCTTATCGACTAGTTTTTACCAAACATAACCAGTTTATAAGCTAGTTTTAGAAAACACGACTAGTTGCTAGCCTTTTGAAACACTACTGTTTGAATAAGCTCCAGGTTCGTTTTCCTAATGATGCCCTTAATATTTTTCCAATTAAGTTTCCAAGACGTCCTTTTAGGTCATTTGACGTTGTCATCTGGCTTGTCAGCTAGTTTTTAGCTACCAAAGCTAGTTTATAAGTTATCTTATTTACCAACGGCTAACTTTTCAGCTAATCAGCTAGTTTGCCAAACATAGTCTTAATAGCTTCGAAGCTGACCTTGGTGACCAGCAAAAAGACTTGCAGCACGTGAGGTATCCGGCTGCGGCTTCCGTCTCCGGCGATTATGTCCATCAAGACGCTTTCTGCAACTCCGTTTTCCTTCATCGAACTCTTCTAGCGAATGAAACCTACAAAAAGTGGCAAATTTTGGTTCAATTTTTAACCTTTTTCTAGTTTAGACCGTAAAAATCACGATGATTCAAACAAAATGCTAAGCATTTACCAACATATGTTCAAAAATATCAGAACCGAAGAACAAAAGACTTAATTATTCAGCTAATGACTGCTATCTCGAATTCTTGATCAGGGAATCTCGAGGAACTTTATTTTTGAAGTATATAATATTTATATACGGCGAATAGAACAAATAAACTCACACACCCTCCTCATCTTTGGTGAGGTTTGAACCCTAGGAGGTCAAGGACTCACATACCGATAGGCCAAAGTCCCTTTGGTGAATATCAAGAAACTTGGATGAGACTAAAGTTGATCTTCAAAAGCAACTATGCTTAAGCCAATTATGGGTACCAAGATTCTTTGGCTGTGACGAACCATCTAAAGTTCTCGGCTCACAGGGTTTCGTTGTGAAAGTGTAGACCGTAAAAACCGAGGTGCTTCAAATAAAATGTCAGAAAGATTTGATCTGTTTGCCCTAAAAGAATCCCATCAAGATTTCTTGATTTGGAAAGTCCCAAGTGTTAAATAGTCCCAAAGACCATATCGGCTAGACTTTGACCATTTCCACTGTATATGTTGGAATCCCCTTCTTATCCTCCAGGGAAGTAACCTAATGGGGTTTCACATATTCTACATGGTACGAGAGCCAAGGTTTACCACTCGACACCTGGGACAACCTGTAGTTTCGTACCCATTTTAGTCTCCGCTAGAGGGGTGTGTTAGAATCCCACATCGGCTCATGGGGTTTTGTTGTGGAAGTTTAGACCATATAGGATCGAGGTGCTTCAAATAAAATGTCAGAAAGATTTGATTTTTTTTTTGCCTTAAAAGAATCCCAGTAAGATATGATTTGGGGAGTTCCAAAGTCCACATCAGCTAGGCTTTGACCATTGATCCCCTTCTCTCCTACAGGGAAATAATCTAATGGGGATCCATATATTCTACATGATATCAGAGCCAAGGTCTACTACTACTACTCGACACCTGGGGGCAACCTGTACCCATCTAGCCCCCTCTTCAAACTAAGACATCTATACCCGTCTAGTTTTTCTTGGAGGGGGCATATGTTAGAATCCAACATCAGCCAGAATTGGACCATTTCTTCTCGATATATGTTGGTAATCTAACGGGTTTCCACATATTCTTGATGTAACGGTTTGATCTATTTGCCCTAAAAAAGAAACCCATCAAGATTTCTTGATTTTGGGACTCCCAAGTAAACTTACTGAACAACTTCAATGGCTATCGCTATCCGATTTCCGGGTATTTTGCGGTTAAACAGAAAGACAACACCTTCCCAACAATCTCAAATCCCCCCATTAACAAACCTTACCAAAATCAATCCCCATTTCACACAAACTTTCAAAAAAAGAAACAAGATTTCAAGAAAACCATAAACCAGGTTAGTAAACCATAGAACAAAAAACAAAACAAATGAAAGGTATACCTGCTACATTGCTGGCAGAATCTTTGCTTTTGGCCATTAATGGAAACCTGTGGAGTTTTGGAATGAACTTCACAGACCTTATGACGACGATGGTATTCCTTACAGTTACTAAGATCAGAGTTGCAGCCATCCACAAGACAAGAAGCCGCAGAAATGGAGGTATTATTAATGGGTCGAGCTCTCTTTGATGATCCAGAAGGTGATAACGCCATTTTTGAAGTTGAAGCTGAAGTGGTCTTCAAACTTGACTCATTCCCTGAGTCAATAACTTGTCCAAGCTTTAAATCCACAGAAAAATTCCCTTTAATCCCCTGCCCTCCATAACTACTCGACCCACCACTCGAATCAATGTTGGGAATTGTTCCTTGTTCGAATTCTGTGAAATCCCAAGAAGGTATCTTCAAATTCCAGTCCATAATCAAACCCTCCCTTTCACTTTCAAATACTTTTTCTTTAATATCTTTGACTCTGTCTTTTTGGGTCTTTACTTCTCTAAATCTTTTATCTATTTGCCTCTGAAATCCATCAAGAATGAAACAATATTCAGCCCATATTCAGCCTTCAAGTTGCAAAAGAACTGAATGGGGGAATCCATGGAGGCGGGGAAAAGATTGGAGATTAATTAAATGGGTAAGTACAAAAAAAGCATTCCAACTTCCCTAAAATAACTTTACAAACAGAAAACAAGAACCCCAGTTGAAATATATATGATATTTGATATATATATATATATATATATATAACTTCAAGAGAACCAGGTGTAGCTTTCCAATATAAGAACTACTAGTGAAAACATTTTAGAGAGAGAAAGTACTTACTTAGAGAGAAAGAGAGGACTGTTTGGAGCTTTACAGCCTTTCAAAGCCTGGCATGGAATCCATGAAAAAGAAATGGGTAAAGAGAGGAGTTTAAGTGTGGAAAAGAACAGAAAAATAGCCAAAAAAAAGTGGAGGTGGGGGTGTAGGATAATAACCTGTACTCCTCCTCTTGGACACTTCATCAAACCCCATTAAAGGGTTGATCTTGGATTTTGGAAAGAAACAAAAAGCATATTTTTTGATAGATAAATCAATAGCATTGGAACTTGAAACACTTGTGAAAACAGTGGGAATTGGGTACCAGAAAAACCCTAAAGAAAAGAATAAAAAAGAAAGAACTTAGAGTTACCTAAATGGAGAACTAAGAAAGACCCAATAGTAGGAAATCAATGGTGGTGGTGGATGGTGATGGTGGTGGTGGATGGTGGTGGTTGGTGGTGGATGGTGATGGTGGTGGTGGTGGGTCAGTCTTGTATGTGATATAATGGACTTTCTTTATTGAGGTGGATTCAGTGTTGTTTGATAAAGGAGGATGACAGGGACAAGGTGTCTCAAGAAAAAGAAAGTTTTCAAGTACAAATTACAAGATAGGGGAGGGGATGAAAATGGATGGATGGAGGGATTTTGCATTGTCCTCTTCATTTGTTGTTTTCTTGTAGTCTTGTGTTTCACATTTATTGGGCATGTTTTCTTTCTTTTGGGCATGTATTTCATTTTTTTCTCTATATAAGTCTTTAACAGTTTCATATTTGACACGACGTCTGTTACAACAACCCATACACGTTGAAAACTGCTACGGTAAATAGTCAACAAGATTCATGACTTGAGATGCACGACACAAGGTTGATATACTATCTGACCCTCACAGTCACCCTACAAAAAGAACATATATGAAATGTTACAAAAATTGTTACATACATAGACTATATCTTGATCTGCAATTCTGCATATCGCTAGTAAATCGTAATCGTAGTAAGTTTTGTCAATCATTAAAAAACCAATTATTATTTCAAATATCACTTTCGCAGCTCTTTCATTGACAAAATACGATGAGGTCAATGATAGGTCATGACGATCTTGAAATAATGTTTTAAAGAAGCTTGTGTCATCCCATAACTCGTCCAAACATCACCAATATCTTGTAACCACAAGGGTGGTGACCATTTTGTTTGGGCTTGGGCTCCAAAAGTAAAAAGAGACAGGATGTCTCGGGTTCGAATTTAATGAGAAATAAAAATCCTCTTGTGGCCACGGAGGTTTAAATGCAATGACTCTGAGCCACCCGCGAAGCGGGTGCTTGTTCTGGAATTAGTCGACTCACATAGCGGGTTGATTATCCAAGTTAATAAAAAAATCAACTATTATTGATTTTCTTACATTGTGTTCTTGAATTTGGAAAGAAAGAAAATGGAGAGAAAGAATAGAACGAAAATGAAAGAAATATTTTTTTATTTATGCTTTAAAAATGGAAGAAAAGAAAAGGGTAGAAATGTAAATGACACATTTTTTCATGTTCTTAAACGAAAAATAAAAGAAATTAAATATGTTATTTTTATAAATATATTTTTTATTTATTTTGATGGTATTAAAATAATGGGTAGTGTTGTAATTTTACTAAGGGGCCGTTTACTAAACATTTATCCGGTAAGTATTTACTGGACAATTTTCCTAACTGGATGTATATGGCAAGGGGCAATAATCTTACCCGGTAAGAGCGATGATAAGAATGGAAAGTCTTACCCGGCAAGTGAGGGTGACGACTCTTACCCGGGTAAGCGCTTACCAGGTAAATTGTTGCATAAGATACGTTTTGATATACTACAATCTTACCCAATAAAATAAATTTTAGTGTTGACTCTTAACGAGAAGCGTTTACCGGGTAAGCATTTAGATAACCATTTCCTTACCTCCATACTTTTCATCCTAATAAATAATTAGATAGAATATTTTAACTTATCATATAACTAATAAAATATTTAAAATATCATCTAATAAAAACAAAAATATGGAAGTTAAGGTGAAAATTAAATTTATATTGATAAAATTGAGTTTATGTACTCCATGAGCTTCATAGATAAAAATATGCATCAATATTCACTAATTAAATAAATATATTTATATTTTTTATTACAAAAATACCACTCTCATTCATTTTACAACCCTTCACTCCAATGCCACTCTTATCCTAACCCACAATATCCCCAAAATAATCACAAGGATGGTGTCTGATTGGTTTAAGTTTATGCTCCAAAGGTCAAAAATGTCTGGAGGTCTCAGGTTCAAATCCAAGGAAAAAAAAATCCCTTGTAGCCACGGGGGTTCAAATGAAATGACTAGGGGCCGTAAAGCAAGTAGTCACCGTGGGATTAGTCGGCTTGCATAGCGGATTGGATATCCAGATTAATTAAAAGAATAGTCCCCAAAAGTATATAGTAAATGATACATTTTTCTAAAGGAACCTTTAATAATTGAGCATTATGGGTAAATACTTTTGGTACTTTCTCAAATATCATCAATTTGCATTGAGGATAACTAATTTGATTGTTTTCTGATAGTAGTTTGTTTCGTAATATGTCCAAATCTTTTTTAAATTGTGAGTATTCATGTCATCTTGTGTGCATCTCGACTAATCTCATGGGCTTTGAAGAACAGCTAGGAGAATCACAGTGGCCTTGCAAGACTCGAAGCGATAACCTTTGAAAAGAATCCCCAAAGGCCCTTGTTGTCTGTTGAGCTAACTCCACAAGGTTAATATGTCTAAAACTTGATCTTTAGATGATTGTATTTTGAAACAGTTGAATTATGTAAGTAATACTTTGATGCTATATCTAATAACATTGTAACCGAAAATACTCGCTGAATAGATAATAAGATCAGGCAGTGAGATTTGCATCATCAAATATAAGATTTGTCCCTCTTGTATAACACGAATGATACCTTTGGAGCCCTTAATAGAATGAGATTGATGAGATACGTGTACGTTTGGATGGTTGATATGCAATATCGAGATGTGTTATTCGTTCAATAAATTAGAGATTGAACCCAACGAGAATTACACGAAACATATATCATGCTGAATCTAACATCTAGGACAAAGGGACATATATATATACAAGAATGATAACACAAATTAATAATTTCTTGTATCAGTTAGTTCTGGTTACTTAGATGGTAATGTTATGCTGATAAATACCGCTCATAACTTGTGATAACCAAGTTAAACTGGTGCTTGTTGTTGCACCAGGAGCCACCGGGGAAAAGAATAGAAGAAACGTTTGATTCCTCCATGCATGCTCCACTTGGCTCGAGGGGATACAGCTCAGTTGGTAGAGCTCCACTCTTGCAATTGGGTCCAAAAAAACAAAAACAAAAATGATTAGGGTTGGCCGAACTTTATGTATAACAATGAAGTCAATCGGCCGATTTCTTTGATCTTTTAAACAAGTATTATCACTCTGAAGGAGTTGTTGGCATTCATACGATTCGATTACGATTCAAGGCACGTACATTTGGAACATTTTAGTCTAGAAATTCAATTTCAAAATTTCAAACTTTAAAGACATTACAACACAAAGTTAGGGGTTGTTCGGTTGCGGCTTAATGGGCTGTATAAGCTATATGGCTTATTCGCACAACCATATCTAGCTGTTCTGTATGGGCTTATTCGGTCAGCCCATGACTGAATTGTTCAGCTAAATAACTTATGTCCTTCCTATTCAGCCTTCATTTTTCCTCAAATACCCCTCTCCCAACTTTTTCTCAAATACTCTCTGCCTCCATCCCTTGAAGAAAACCCACCTCCTCCATCCCTTAAAGCTCTCACCTCCTCCATCCCTTGAAACTCTACAGCACCTCCATTGGCTTCGTCGGATTCTTCCACAACACATAGGGTTTCGTTTGTTGCTCTTCTTCCACACTCCTCCGTCTGTTGCTCTCGCCACAACACACAGGGTTTCGTCTGTTGCTCTCGTTTCTTTCTCTTTCAGATCCACCAAGACGAAGAAGATAGCAATGACTGATTTTGGGTTTCGATCGATTCATCTTATGGTTTTTGATTTTGGGTTCAATCGATTTTGGGTTTCTTTCTCTCTCAGATCCACCAATACGAAGAACACAAGGTTCAATCGATTCATCTTATGGTTTTTTATTTTGGGTTTATGATTTTGGGTTTTTGATTTTGGTGGAATTCATCTTATGGTTTCTGATTTTGGTTTGGTTATGGAAAACAATCGATTTGTACAGTGGTTGAATCAGTGAATTGAATATTCAATGTAAGACAAAGGGTAAAATGGTCATTTATACCATTCAGACCGATTATTCAGGTTAACAACCGAACAACAACTTATTAAATATCATTGAGACAGATTTATCAATTCAGACAACTTTATCCATACAAGACTTAATGCAAAACGAACCGAACAGCCCCTTAGATGCTTTATTCCATGCAATACTATTGTTTTATCCGGCTGATTAACTTTTGTGTGTTTCACATGGATCATTAATATGGTTATTATTATTATTATTATTATTATTATTATTATTATTATTATTATTATTATTATTATTATTATTATTATTATTATTATTATTATTATTATTCCACTTCGTGTACAGTCACTGACTCCAAAATCCCAACAATTTGAATATTTGATGAAGCTGAGTAAGAGTTCGGTTAATTATATGTTAACTGTAAGTTTCAAGATACAAGAAAACCTCGATAGTGGCGTGATAGATATATGTTTCATATACGACTATGATTGGATATATGCTGGAGATTGCTGAGGTTGTAACATATCTCCATATGGGTTTTTTATAACTATCTCTAAAAACATTATAACAGCCATAAAAAAACACAGTTTTGCAACCCAGTTGACATCATTCTTAAGATTAGAAGTCACTTATTTTATATGACTTTGGATCACGTGAGACCACTTTTTGACACTTGAAACTTCACAGCAAAACATTGTGAATGTGTGTTTTCTCTGTGAAGGTTCGACTTTTTTTTTTTACCTTCACAGCATTTTGTTGTGAAGTTTCAAATGTAAAAAAAATGGTCTCACGTGAACTCAACCCTATTCTATATGATATTTTGCAAAGCTCTGAAATCCCATTCACAAATTTCAGAAAGCAATTCAAACCAGATATGAGGTATATATCATCAAACTCAACCGGGTATGTATTAAAGACTATTGAACTCCAAATCAAATCCATGACGTGTCTTGTATTTATACAAAATCAGTCGTCGCTCTACCAAATGTAAATGGAATATTTGTGGGAAAATTTGCATACCTTGAACATGATTCTCATGTTTTTTGGACTTAAAAGAGTTGCTAGAAGCACATCATTGTTGAATTACATCAGTGAAAATGGTAAAAACGTTTATTCATCTTATATATAATTTATTCAGTCTTTTTAATTATTTAATACAGATGTGTTCAAACAAGAAGACTGTAAAAGATAAAAAAAAAACAATTATTGTGATTAATTTATCAAAATTAAACTAATAAGGACATGAAAGTTATTTGCGTTTTAAGAGTTATTTATTTAATTAGAAGGGTATCCGCGCAATGCAGCGAGATATATCTTGATTTTAATGTTTCGTTTTATTTTGTCTCTATAGATATTATAATACGGTTTATGTAGTTTTGAGAAAATGGATAATGTTTTTATTTTTGAATAAAATATAAATTTGAAAATATCATAAAATTTTGAAAATAAATATATCGATATTAGTATCAAATTAACTACTTAAAAGTTCTTTTTTTTGGGTAATTTCTTTAATACATTTTTTATTATAATTTAAATTATGTTTAATAACGAAGTAATTTATTTTTAATTTAATAATATAAATTTTTATAAGGATAATAATTAAGCATTATGTTATATCTCAATGATTATCTTAATCATATTTTAGATTTTTTATATTTAAAATGAAATATTTATCTTGTATTTGATTACGTTTATCTACAGTTAGTTACACGAATTCAAACATGCAACTTTAAAAAGTTGTACTTATGCATAGTTTATTTGTAATGTTAATTTTTAAGTAGTATGCTTCAATAAATAGTACTTTATGCATAAAAAATGGTTTTTAAAAGTTTTTATCGAATGTTTTATAATATAGTATAGATTATTTGAATCCATTAAAATCCCGTTATATACCAGTTAAATTTTTATCATTATTTTTTATTATAAGATGTTTTTTCACAAAATTTTCGGCAGATATCATATATTTGCTATCAATCTCAATCCACGATTTCTTTTTCCAATTTTTTACCTTTTTTTTGGTTCTTGATATTACTTTAACGATTTGAATCACATGTGAATTGTTGGATAACATATGTGATCTACTTAATACAATACAAATAACAAATGGATCATATTTGATTAGCAACACAAAAAATCACACCTATACGTACTATGCATATAGCCTTTGAGAACGATGTGGTTTGAAGTTGTGATTGAGGACCACCATTAATGATGACGACAGTGGGATCAATAGCGTACATGGTAATGAGTACAGTGAGATCAAGGGAGTGGTTGGTTGATCGACGGTTGGTTACAACCTTGCAGGAGTATGTTGGTTCGCAACGAGAAGACGCAAGGACAGTAGTTGGTCCTTAAATCTCTACCACGTTGGACCAATTTTTTTTTAATTCTACTTTTTTTTCTCAATTTTACCCTTGAATCTATTTACGCTCTCTAATAAAGGTGACGAAGATTGATTCTATTTATTTACATGATTGCCACTGTTACCCTTAGGGGGTGTTTGGTTCACATAATGGAATTTGATGGAATTGGAATCCATCAAAGGAATTTGACTTTGAAGGAATTGGAATGAAATTTGATAGAATTTGACCATGCATTTGGTTGGGTAGGAATTGGAATGAAATCTCTCAATAGAATTGGAACAATAGTCTTTGTTTGGACCATCCCACATATCACCCCACCCACACCCTATCAACTATTATGTCACTACTGTCGTCATCACAGCTATCACCCCACCTCAACCCCACCCAATCGCCCCCACCACTCCCACCCCCGCCCCACAATAGGTGGGGTTGTTGGGGGTAGGCAGTGTGGGGCGAGGCATTGGAGATGGGGTCAGTGGGTGGCAGGTGAAGACTATAGTGGTAGGATGGTGGTTAGTGGTGGGTTGGAGTAGGGTGGGGGTGAGGTAGGTAGCGGGGTGGTAGATGTGACGATGATAATGGTGAGATAGTGGTCAGGTGGCTGGGGCCTGGGAGTGCGTGGGTATAATGACAACAATAGTGGCATGGTGGTTAGTGGTGGGGTGGGGGTGAGTGGCAGCTGTGATAGCGACAATAATGGTGTGGTGGTGGGGGTTAGGTTAGGGGCGTGACAGTAATGGTAGTAGCATGGTCGTAGTAGGGATGTGCAGTGAGTGACCGAGGGTGGTGAGTGTGATGACAACAGTAATGGCATGGTGGTTAGTAGTGGGGTAGGGTGGGTGGCGGTGACAGTAGTGGTGTGGTGGTGGTAGTGGGGGGTTAGGGGTGGGGCATCAMAAAYAGTAGTARCATGGTSGTTGTGGGTGTTGATGGAATTCAATTCCTTCCATTATGCTAAGGAATGATGAATTCCTTAACTTGTGGAATTCATTGGAATTTGAAGGATTCCATCCATTTCAAGATATTAACCAAACAAAGGAATGGAATTTGGTCAAATGAATTTATCATTCCAATTCCATCAAATTCCTTCGAATTCCGCGAACCAAACGGCCCCTTAGTTGTATACTCATACAGTACAGTGAAGTAAAAAACATTAATAGAAAATTAATGCAATTTCTCATTATGTCGTATAATTTGAACTTAATGTTTATGTTGTATTCTAACGTGTTTATCAATTAGTTTTATGGAGTTTAAACATAAAATTTCAAAAGATTTTTAAAATAATATAAGTATTATATAATGGAAATTGTATATTAAGAAGAAAAAAATTAACTTTTGTTTCAATGTCATGAAATTAAATGAAAATTCTTAACCAAACTTTTTTTTTAACTTTAGTAAATAATACATCAATAGTTATATATATATATTGCATTAAAATTGAACCAACTTTCATTTGACTCCTATTTTTGGGAACCAACTTTCAAAATCGTCATTTAGGGTCTCTATCAAACTTTTTGTTTATTTAAGGGTCTAGTTGATCTGTTGAACATGTAACAAGTAAGTTAAGGGTCTCTATCAAACTTTTGGTTTGATTTGCCAAATTTGATTTAAACTTTAATATCGATACAAATTGGTTAGATATAAAAATCTTGAATGTGATATTTAATATTTATTTTTTATTGCATCAATTAATTTTTTCTATTAAATTGATTTTTTTATTGCACTAGTAAAAAAACAATTTCTATTGTGGTAATTTAAATTTTTTTTGAAAAAATCTTCAATTTGATATCTGAATTTAAAAAAAAAAAAAACGAGATTTGAAATAAAAAATAGATTTTATTGCATTAATTTTTGAAAAAAAAAACGAATTTTAGTTATTTTTTTATAATTATTTTGCAAGTAGGTTCCCCAAAATATGAATCAGGTGCAAGTTAGCTCCCCAAAATGATGATCGGGTTAATCAGATTGATGCTTTGGTAAATTAAAATATTATTCTAACCTTGAATATGTTATTTTTCTACTCATAATTTTTTTTCATCATCAACCATTTGATACAACTTATCCATACTTCTTACGTATATCACATTCAGTTAATTTTTTCTCAATTTAGATATATATGTTCATAATTACTGAACATATATATGTGAATAGATTGAAAATATATGTATATGAAGTGCATGCATGATAGTTTAATTGTCTAATGTATATATTAATAGAAATTCAACAATCATATTAAATCCAAAAATAAAAGGATATCGGGTTTATCGGGTTGGGTTGAGTTTAAATAATAGTAACTCAATATCTACGGTTTGACAATTTTATAACTCGATTAGACATCGGGTTGCTTCAGGTTGAGTTACTGCGCATTGGGTTGATCGAGTTGGTCGGGTTTTTTAGCACCCCTGCCTACAGCTATATCATTTTAAGAATTTTGGAGCTTTGAAAAAGTTTGTTCCAATAACTATGCTAAACTCTTCTTTAAAATAGAACATCTCCAACATGTATGTTATATTTTCTCTCTCTTCTTTCAAATTTCAAGATTTTTTCATTCTCTCACATTTTTTCTCTATTTAGAAGGCGAATTTAATATAATTGCTCGAACAAATTTTCCCGAATTTCTGAAATTTATAAAATAACATAGTTGTCGGAGATTGTCTTTTTTTTTTTCTTTTTTCAAATGAGAGTTTAACATACCTGTTAGAACAAAATTTTCAAAATTTCTAAAATGAAATGGTTGTTAAAACAATTTTTTTTCTAAAGGGTCGTTTACCAAATGCTTACTTGGGTAAGCGCTTATCAAATTATATTACTTTACCAGATGAATATGGTAAGAACCAAAAATCTTACCCGGTAAGAACGAGGCAAGAACCGAAAGTCTTACCGGTAAGTGATGACAATGATTCTTATCACGATCAGCTCTTACAGGGTAAATTGTTCCATAAAAAATCCTTTTTGTTGACTAAAATCTTACCCGGGAAGTAAATGATATTATTGAATTTTCCCGATAAGTGTTTATCTAATAAATATTTGATAAACGACCTTTAAATCTATATTTTTTTTCTAAATAACATATCCGTTGAAGATACTCCACGGTACAAATGAGTGGAGGGCCCATGTTGGATTAAGACCACACACCAACCCTTATAAATACACATCCTATTACCATAGCATTTATTTTTTCTATGTAGACTTCCAAGTTTTTTTTAAAAATAAAATAAATTATTATTTTCATCTGTATAATTTATTGTTTATAACTATTTTCGTCTGTAGTATTTAAATACTGTTCCTTTAATTACTGTGGTTTTTTACTTTATTTCATTTAATTACTGTGGTAACATGTTTTTTTTTTAATTTTATTAAATATTTATATAATTGTATAATTCGTTAAAATTTTTAGTAACCCCCGCCCCCCACCCGCCCCCCACCAAAAAAATTCATCATATTTCACTCTTTTATTGTGTAAAAAGCTATAGATAAAATACTTAGTACTATAAATAATTAATATTGGATAAAAATACAATTGTTTTCTAATTTATAAAAACTCACTTTTACATTTTTTCCTAAATATATAAAATTTATATACGACAAATAAAACAAATAAACTCATACACCCTGATGTGCTTGGATCGTAAGTGTGCACACAGTGGGCATAAAATCCCCAAAGTGGCGGTGCAAGTGCACGCCGACACTAAGATCGCTTCAAGTAATAAAGTGGTATAGTACCAAGATCGTTTCCACAGGGACCGGACTTACTGAGAATCAGAGACTTTCATGAACTTCTTGAACAATGTTTCGGGTTGAGAAAATATTAGAGTTTTGATTGGTGCAAAGCTTTAAAATATGAAATAAACCTTTAATATTAAAAGATGGGTATGGGTGTAAGCTTTGCTTAAGAATAGAACAGGAACGACTTGGTCAGAAACCCATGGGATTTCTATAAGAACTTCTTTCTCTCGAAAGTGAATTATTATATACTGTGCCCACAGAGTGCCCACAAAGCGTCCAAATTTATCAATCTTAAACTTGCCGATTTAGCTACTAGATAAAAAGATATCTGGCTCCACTAGTCTGAAGATTTATACTCACAACGTATTGTAGCATAAACTCGACTAATATCTGAACAAAAGCTAAAAACATGCAAAACTCGCATCTCTGCGTGATTATCAAAGACTCTCTCGAACCTTTGTGCATCATCTAAGCCGTATTTCAGATCCGCCCATCTCTGGATCGAGGATCTAATATTAACACTTTAAAGTGATCAGCTTATCCACGTTGAGTTTACGTCCCGACTTAAATGACCAAGCTTAAGAATCAATAAAAATGGCAACACCCAAGTGTGCCCTTAAATCCTTAAGCTGGACTCACACCCACACCCAAAGGGGTGCTTAGCTCATATTAAAATTAAAAAACATAACATAAATAGAAGAAAAAGAATGCATAAGAAATACTTGAACTTGAAAATACTTACTGGTGCCCACAGAGGGCACACAATACAGTGGCGAGAATAAAAGYTRAACTACGAAAATTAAATTACAAACTGAAAATAAACTAGTTCTAATDCTACAAAGCTTTAAGAGGATGCTCCAAGGTGCTGGTGGAAAAGTTGGATTGAGTTGGATTGGAGATGAGTTTTAATGCTTGAGAGAAGTCTTCAAATATATAGGGGGAAATGTGGGACCCAAATACTCTTTGTCCAATGGGTAATGACCACCCATCACCACATGTCTTCTTCAATCTTGACCAAGTCACCTCCTCTTGATAGGTTGCAAAAGGTGAAGGTACAACCAATAAATRTGATGGAAAADCCATTTCATCATGGTACAAATAGAACTCATCCAAGTCTCATCATCCCATAACTAGGACCAATCTTCCATGCAACTAAGTATTTAGATTTGAACTTAGCATTAACTCCCAATTATAATTTTGTTCAAATCCAACTAGATGCAAAATTTACCAACAATAATGAGTTTTTTTAGAAAATAATTAAATTCTTAACCTTTCATCACCTCTTAACATAATTTGGACCAAAAATATAGAATATGAGCAAAATGGGTACCAAAGATACAATAAAATAGGGGTATTGAACAACAAATAACTCTCATTGTAATGAGAGTTATCACATCCTCATCACTTACTTTTGGTGAAGTATGAACCCTTGCATAGACGGACCTAGAGGGGTGGTTAGGTGGCACGTGCCACCGTATTGTTTCTCCGTGGTAAGGTAAAAAAAAATTAGGTTCGTGAAAGGTGCAACCGTTTTATTCTAGAATGTGCAACCGTTTTATAGGATGCCACCGTATCCAAAAATTCTTGGGTTTGTCCCTATTCCCTTGACCTTTTAGGAGATGTTAGAGACTCACATACCGCTAGGCTAAAGGTCATTTGGTCACTTTTACATTTTGTCTCGGTTTATATTTACAAATTGATTATTGCATTTTAAGAAAATCAAAATCAAATATTCATTTAATTAAAAGTAAACTACAAATTTAGTATTTTATGATTTGTTAAAAATAACTTTTTCTTTCAGCTCTGTTGTTTTGAAATTATATGATGATCATTATGGTTTACAAAAAAGTTTGGATTAGGTTGCTTCCTCAAACGACCGTTAAAAATTTCAGTTAAATGAGGGGCTTTTTTTGTCTTTTTATCGATTTGTTTTGTCATGTACCCAATAAAAAAACCACATGAAACAAGTCATAAAACTGATTTTGATTTGTTGAAAAACAAAAAAAATGGATAAAAAGACGAAAATGCCCTTCATTTAATAGAATTTTTAACAACCTTAAAAGATAAGTTCAAATCCAAACCTTTTTTTTAATTAACCTAGATATTCAACCCGCTATGCGAGCTGACTAATCCCAAGACGACCACCCGCTTTGTAGGTACCCCGGAGTCACCACATCTGAACCTCCATGGCCACAAAGGGACTTTTTTATTCATCCTTGGATTCGAACCTGGTATCTCCAGACACTTCTGACTTTTGAAGATCAATCTTAAACCAATCAGACACCACCTTTATGGTTAGATCCGGACGTTTTTACAAACTACAATAACCATCTTACAATTTAAAAACCATAGAGATAAAAACTGTTATTTTCAACAAACCACGTAGTCAAATTTTATAGTTTACTCTTTAATCGAAGTTCATAATCAATAAATTAATTTTTATATTTATTCTAAAAATCAGTTTTTTTTTCTTACATATTTATATAAATTTGATTACTTTTTTAATTAAAAAAAAAGAAAAAGAAATGCTAAGAATAAGAATTAGTTTTTATTAAATACATAATTAATGATGATTATAACTTTTAATTATAATAATTAGGATACTATTAATATATAATTGATTTATAAGCAACCAACCAAAGTGGAGGAGGGTATATTAGTAATTTACTATTAAAAAACACTCACCTTTGGTTGGAGGTTTATGCCAAATACATTACCTTAATAAGCAAAGTACCAAAATAATTGTTTTTAGGAGAATATTTCCATTTTTGTACATCTCTTTTTTAAAGACAACGAAATTATAATCAAAAGAGAACAAAGGGAACTTTGATTTAAACTTCTGCAATATACAGAAACTTATAGAAACGGAACAAATTCTTAATAACGAATGACAGTACACGAATTCATAACGAAAAGCCTAAACGTGAACACGACTGTGTTGAATCAAAAGAAAAGATCCCAAATTTAATGAATAAACTAATAATCGGAAATGAACCAAAGCAAATGTAATAAGGTAATAATTGAAAGTTAAATTTGAATTAAAGAAAGGGACGTTAACCCAAATGACCATTTTGTAGACAGTACGCTAGGGGTTGTGATGATAGATTGTGTTTAAATGTTAAGGGTTATGATAGTAGAAGTATTTGAATCACTATAATTTTATAGAGAATACTACAAGATTTATGTATGTATACCATATTTGGTCATAAAAGGACAAAATACCAATGAAAAATCGCCCCCGATGTCTCGTCAAATCGTTGCGTTATAAGTTGTCTTTACTAGAAGACGGAACAGAGGTCAAAATCGCTCTCGATGTCTCGTCAAATCGTTGCGTTATAAGTTGTCTTCACTTGAAGACGGAACATGATTTGAACAAAATAAGGGTGATTTCATATATATATATATATATATATATCATATATAACATCTGATTTTTGTTCTCCAAATGGTATACATATGGGACTCATCCGTACCTTATAATTAAAATCTTACCTAGTAAAAGCGATGATAAGGATAGAGAGTCTTACTCGGTAAGTGATGGTGATGACTCTTACCCAAGTAAATTGTTGCATACAATGCCGTTTTAATATACTACAATCTTATCTGGTAAAATAGATTATAGTGTTGACTTCGGTAAGTATTTGGGTAAACGGTCCCCAAGTCTCAACCTTGTCTGATTGTTTGGTGTTGTTGAAACAATGAAACGTTGGATGTCATCAGTGAGTAGCAAAACGTGGATCTTTAGATGATCACCTTTGAAATTCATTCCGCCCCTTCAAATACATGCAGAACCCGACACCAACCCATCCTAAATTTTGGATCTCGAGTTTAAAAACTGGGTTGCCATTGTGCAGTACAATAAATTTCTAATACATTTACATATTGTTATCGAGACATACGAGTAAATTTTAAAAAAGCCAGCTAAAAATATGGAAAATAAATTTAAAAGTTACCCAACATCCATTCAAGCTTTTAAAATCCTTTTATTTAAAAGCACTAATAGCCTATTTGTTAACAGCTTAATGAGACTTGCAGCTATACATAATTGTTCGGTAGCTGCTTAATTATGTAGAAAGTGACTTATTTAGTAAGTTTTTTGGGGCATTTTATGCAGAAAGTTGGGTTTTTTTTATATATATAAATTTTGCCCCTCCCGAATAACAAAACTTGTTCATTTCATCTATGAAAAAAATCCTTTAAAAAAAATCTTTTTCAACAGTTTTATCGAAACAGAATTTAATGGAAAACCAGTCAAACAACCATAACTCTTTATTTTTGTTATAATCATATTTAATACTTAATTAGTTATGAAATTAAAAAATGGACAAAGAAAATGTTAACGATGAGCTATATTTGATGAAATTGGTAAACCCATATCTAGACTAACCAGTTATGCAACGTGTCGGTTTTATCAGTTATGTTAATGACGTTAGATCGAAACAAATGAAATATATATATATATATATATATATATAGGGGTGAGTTCAAATAAAAACCACTTAATTTGTAAAAACCGTGAAAACCTCATTCAACCAATCATAATTTTTCATTTTGTTCATTTTTTTTGTAATTATGAGAGGTTGATTAACCATTTTTATTGTGGAGGGTGTTAATCATGGATATTAGCATCTACATTATTTTAATTTTAGAGAAATACATGAAACAGTTTCATTAAAATTTCATTAAGTAGTATATGAAACAATTTCATAACCACATATGAAACAAATTCATCAAAAAAAGTATTATATGAAACAATTTCATGAAAAAATTTCATAAGATTAACGACGGATGAGAATAGTTTTTACGGTTTTTACAAATTAAAATGGTTTTCATTTGATCGCTCCTCTCTCTCTCTCTCTCTCTATATATATATATATATATGAATTAATTGTAATTTGTATGAATATGACTTAAAGCACACATTAATTAATAGAAAGAAAAGGTAATGAATTTTGCAGGTGGTAGCTACACCTCAACTCAAGTATCATGTCACATAGTGGTTCATTTATAAAACTTGTACTACCAAACAATGTTACTAAGTGTCTATTTTTTATCTCTCACTTATCGAGTAAGAACCTCGATTATTGTCATGTTTTTTACCGGATAAGATTCTTGATCTTTGACATGCTTATTTGGTAAGGTAAGTGGCTCGAAAAGCACTTACATGGTAAGCGTTTGGTAAACGACCCTTAGATTATATGGTACACGTTGGAGATACCTTAAGGTTGTTCAAGTGTCTTGTTTTTTGAAACGCCACCAATTTTATTAGAGCAAATACAATATTTTCTCAAAAACCTAACCAACCCGATTAACTCAACGTGAAATAACTCAACCCGATGTCTTACCGAGTTGTAAAAATTTTCAAACAGTAGGTATTGGGTTGATATTGGATTACTATTATTTGAACCCAACTCAAACCCGATGAACCCGATATCATTTTATTTCTTGGATTTAATATGATTGTTGAATTTCTATTAGTATATACATCAGACAATTAAACTATCACGTATGTTCTTCATATACACATATTTTCAATCTATTTACATCTCTATATAACTCATTCGTATATATGTTCAGTAACTGTGGACATATATATGTAAATTGAGAAGATGAACTGAATGTGATATACATAAGAAGTATGAATGAGTTGTATCAAATAGTTGATACAATGAAAAAGAAATTATGAGTAGAGAAATAACATACTCAAGGTTAGAATAATATTTTAATGTATCAAAGTTTCAACCCTATCAACCCGTACCGTTTGGGTTGGGTTGCACTTTGGTTTGAATTGGGTTAAAAAATTTCAAACCGCAAGCATTGGGTTAGGTTATTCGAATGTATTCAATCCGATCAACCTAACTCATAAACACCCCTGACCATAACATCAACAATCAATATAAACCTGTAAAAAAATACAATGGTTGCCTTTTCCTATTTTAGGTCATATGCCAATTCCTTATTAAGATTAAAAGGAACCCTTTAAGCCCATTATACCTTGTTGGTCTAGTTGTCTGAATAGGCCCAATAACAGAAATAGTTTGTGCTACTAGTCACATATTGAGGCCCAGTTCATTTCAATAATGAAAAATTGAGTATTTGTTTAATAATTAAATATTTAAATTATATAAAAAGTTATTAAATGTATAATCTGAAAAGAAAAAAAAAATAATGACTGGGTCTGTCCAGTCTCGAATCAGGGACTAGACTGGCCCGGATCAACGGTTCGGGATCAGTTACATATTTGATAGAATTCCAAGATCTGGTCTAGGATTGGTTATGTATATAACTGATGTTTTAATTTTTTTTTTATAAATTATAATACTAGATTTTCAAGTTTTTTTTTTGTTTTTTTAATTTTTATTTACTTAAATGTATTATCTAAACATGTATTTCATACTAAATTTTAAAAATCATAATCATATAAATATATTAGAGGTCTGTCTCTTAGCATGTTAAATGTGGGATTTTGAACAGAGCCTCCAAAATTTTGGTGCCAAATTTACATGTATTTCGGGTTTTTTTATTGACTTGTATAAAACTATAGCCGAAACTATTTAGGTTCAAACCATTAATTATTTGGTTTTAGGTTCAAATTATTAATGATTTAAGTTTAATTTCAGATTGTTAATCGTTTTAAGTTTAGTTCATTTTTGTTTTTAACAAATATTCTCTGTTATCTTATTTATGCAATGTAATCGAAAGTTTTGGATGTAGCAGGACCTCTAAAAAGATTGGAACGTTCCTGATTTTTATGGTATAACATATATATATATATATATACACACACACAAAGTTGAGATCACGTGAGACTAGTCTGTTTTCATGAGAATCGTGAGACCACTTTTTGCACTTGAGACTTCACAACAAAAGGTTGTGATGAAGGTAACCTTCACAATATTTTTGCTATGATGGTTCGGTTTTTTTACCTTCGCAGCGTTTTGCTGTGAAGTTTCAAGTGTAAAAAAATGATCTCATAGGTCTCACGAAAGCAAGCTAGTCTCACGTAAACCCAACCTTATATAATATATATACTAGAAGGGTACTCGCACAATGTAGCGAGATACATCTTCATTTTAGTATTTTGTTTTATTTTTTGTCTTTGGTAATATAATACGGTTTATGTCGTTTTGAAAAAAAATATTCTTTTTATCTTTGAACAAAAATAAATTTGAAGATATCATAAAAATTTGAAAAAATATATCGATATTAATATAAAATTAACTATTTAAAAGTTATCCCTTTTTTAATACAATTTCTTTAATTCAACTTTTTATTATAATTTAATTTAGGTTTAATAACGAAGTAATTTATTTTTTACTTAACAACATAATTTTTATAAAGATAATAATTCCATTAAAAACTCAGTGATTATCCTAGTTATATTTTACATTTTTTTATTTAAAATGAGATGTTTATTCTATATTTGATTATGTTTATCTTGTATTTGATTATATTTATCTTCAGTTAGTTATGCGAATTAAAAAATATAGCTTTAATAAGTTGTATCTACGCACAATTTACTTGTAATCTTAAATTTTAAGTAATGTGCATTGATAAACAGTACTTCATATATAAAGAATGATTTTTAAGAATTTTTGTCAAATGCTTTATAATATATATATATATATATGTAATTGATTATGTATATATTATTTTTTTCTGATTTAATTTTTATTTATTAAAAAAGAATTTGGGTAAGAAAAAAAATAATAAAAAGGTAAAAAAAGTGGAGTCTGTGAGGCAATATTTTCAATGGATTCCTGTACCCATTTTCTTGATTTGAGTTGATTTTTATATTAATTAATTGTTGGTTAACATTTTTTTAGGTTAATTATATTGTAATTATTGTTTATGATATTTTTGAATTATTTTAAAGCTTCTTGAAATATAATGTATTTAGTATAAATCTTTTAAGATATTTACGTATTCGATAATTTGTTAACGTATTAGATACAGTAATTATCAGTGATGAACGACATCAAACGAGACCAATAAACTTATAGATTTGAATTGAACTAATATTGGACTAAAGGGTTATTTGTTTACTTCTTAATAATTCTATTAATATGCAGCTTTTGAATTACTAAGATGTGAATCTTGTTTGTCAAAAAAAATCTGTCTTTTAATAGTTCAAAAATTCTCTGAATGATTTTGTACTTTGAGTTTCCCTTAAACCATTCAACATCTTAATTTCATTCTTAATAATTATCAAACAATTATATTTCATTTTGTACTATATTATAAGACCCTCTTGATCATTCTACACCAAACCATTCAGCAATTCTCAAACAATCCCTAACTATATCCTCTTTATATTTTGTGGTTTTTGACTAAAGATATTTTAAGGGACAAATTTCATTAAAAAGTAACGTACTTTCGAAACTTCTATTTTGATACATAAGATGTAAAATTTTAAACATTTAAGCATTCGGATAACTGGTTGAAGCATTAATCGGTTAACATGCTGATGTGGTGAGTGATGGGATGAAATTGGGTTGAATAGCAAATAATACTGAGTTGGATACCACATCACGCGGCACATCAACATGGTAACCAGTTCATGCTTCAACCTAATACCCGGACACTTAAATGTTTAAAACTTTACATCTTAGGTACCAAAAAATAGAAGTTTTAAAAGTACGTTATCCAAAACAGAATTCAAGTTAAAATACGTTACTTTTTCATGGAATTTATTCTTTTATCAATTAAATACTTATAAAATTAGAAAGAAAAAAAACGAATTAATTGAATGAATAAAAAACAAATTGGAGTCTTTCGAGGACCAAAAAGAAATTATTTAAAAATTGAGGGAGCAGAAATTCAAATTTCGTTTAAATGCAATCACGTAGCCCGATGTCTTTTTGGTTCTTCTAGATTCCACCCGGTTTCAGAATTTTTTTCCAAAAGTAGTCCAAAATATTACTTTTGGAAAAACAAACATTTATGCAAAAGATATGTATGCTTTATTTTTTACTTATTTTTAAAAAAAAAAATTGAATTTCTTTTCCCATTTTCTCTTACTTTTTATTTAAAAAGAGTTTAAAATAATTGTTAAAATAATTTTTTATAAATTATTAAAAAATTAAAATAGTATAATTGTTAGAGATGTTCTTATAAAGCTCAAATATCAGTACATTTTCATTAATTTATCTGTAATAATAGATAATAGAAAATTAAAATTTCAAATAGATTTAATTAACTCTAACATTTATTTAAATTCTTTTGATATTAATTATATATTAAAATATTCAATATATCTAATACTTCAACAGATTTTTGTGAAAATAAAATAAAAATACAATGTCTTATTTTGGGAAGAGTGTAAAAAAACTCAACAAACTATCTTATTTTGAATGATTAAGTACTTAAACTATTTTTTGAATGAAAATTCCATAATGATCAAGTCTCGGAATATTTTTTTCAACAAAATAAACTATTAAACATATAAAAATTAGTTACTTAGGGGTCGTTTACTCAATTGCTTACCCGGTAAGCACTTACTTATATGAGTCAATACTATGATTTATTTTGATGCGTAAGAATTTAGTACATCAAAACATATCGAATGCAACAATTTGCTGGGTAAGAGTCGTTATCCTCACTTACCGGGTAAGACTCTCCATCATTTTCATGGCTCTTACCCAGTAAGATTATTGGCCCTTCTAATGTTCACCCGATAAGGAAATTTATCCGGTAAGCACTTACCAAATAAGTGTTTAGTAAACGGCCCCTTACACTGTTTTAACCAAAATATTATACTTGTAATCTACTAGGAAGGTTTTTAAGTAAAAACAAACATAAATTAGTTTTACAGTTCTCAAACCCTATGCCACTCAACCCTCACACAAACATCGATATCACTTTCGTTGGCCACTTCTTGTTGTTACATCGTTGTTTGTTCTCCATATCACCTATCATGTTGTTGGGCTCTGCTATCGATCTCCCTCTTTTTGATATGTTTCTATATCTTTTGATTCTCCCTCTTTTGATAGATCAAAAAGAGAGAGATCGATGGCAAAGGCCAACAGCGTGATATACGGTATGGAGAACGACCAATGACGGACTGACGGGGAATACTGTTGTATGCGAGAGGTTTGAATGACATAGGGTTTGGAAAGAGTAAAACTGATTTAAGTTTTTTTTTTTTTTTTACTTTGATGAATGTTATTCATTATGAATAGTTAGTATGGTTTAATCAATATGCGACAGTATTTGAGTATCTTCAACAAATTTTTTAAAATGAAAATTTAAAGTATTTTTACTTCAACAAATTATTAAAAACAGAGAACACAGAAGATATGGTAAAATTCTTTAAATAAACTCTTCAAAAATAATTGCTTAACAAAGAAAAAATGACTTTTTTTTCTTTGTCTATCAATTAAAATACCTGTAACTATAAGATAACCATCATGGTTTACAAAAATGTCAGGATTTGGTGATCTGGTCCCTCCCTGTAACGACCGTTAAAGATTTCGTTAAATGAGGGACATTTTTCATCAAATTATAAAATTGATTTTGATCTGGTAAAAGACAAAAAATGAAAAAAAAGACAAAAATGTCTCTCATTTAACGGAATTTTTTAACAGTCATTAGAGAAAGAGACCAACTCTGAATATTTTTGCAAACTATGATGACTATCTTATAATTTTGAAACTACTTAGATGATAAGTGTTGTTTTAAACTATGATATGAAAATACGTGGTAACAAATTTCAAACAACGAACCTTTTAGAACAGAACAGAGTTACGGGCCCCACAATCAATCATGTAAAAAGGTCTCATTATTGCACACGTATAAGTTGATATAAGCAAAACAAGATTTTAGCAACTTTTATTCTGTTTTAAACGCAACTCCTAAACCTGATATAATTGAAGCGTCATTATTAAACAAATCGAACATATGCAATACTTATCAAAATCACATTATCTTTTTCTTTTCAATTTGTCAGTTTGTTTAGCATTTACTTGAACACACACCCAATACCATATATATATATATCTGCATTACGTCCCACTACTGGAAATTGCAATACAGTGTCAACGTGATCCATCTTTTTCAGTCACGTTCGCTTGTAATCCCCGAATTGAAGATAACCCAATTCTCATCATACACATATCTCGGTTTTCATTTTTTTGTAAATTGCATGTGATCCACTTGTTTCGATTTTATGTCACAATCAACCTGGGTTTTTTTTTTATCAAGATATAATGCTGATCTCTTTTCCAACATTTTGTGCCAAGTTGAACGATTTTATGATCATTTTGATTTGATTTCTACTAATAATTCATCAATTTTTGTATTTGTTCAATGATTTATCCCATTGAAAACCCTTTTCAATGTTCGATTTTTAATGATAATGCTTACAGATCTAAATTTGTAATGTTTCAGTACGTATTTGACTGTTAAAAAAACTAAACCAGTATAGATAGGGTTGTTCCAAAAAAGACGAACCAAAATTGAATTGCAAACGAAACTGAACGGAGTTAATTGCTTAATATGGTTCAATGTTGGTTCGACAAATATGATGATCCCCACAGTTTGGTTCGGTTTTGGTTTAGTACTTTACGATGTTTTCTGGGTTACATTTAGGATTAACTTTTGACGGAACCTCGTTACAGAGTAGGTTCGAGTTTTGTATGAATTTTACGGTCAATCAAACTGCAAAGGGATTATACATAATTATCTCACTATTTTATGTAGTCTATCGTACTTCATAATCAGTGTAAATAAATTAGTAAAAAAGAAACGAGTCCAAACCTATCACGATATATTAACGTAATTCTCATAATCATATTTTAATACATTATTTTTTTAATTTGTTTAACAGATTAGAAAAATTATATTGACAGATCAACGAGATTCAGTTGATTTCAGCTACAAAAATATGGGATTGGACAACTGTTATCGAGAAAATGGACAGGTTCGGGTTTGTTTATTAACATTAACGGGCAAACATGAGCAATGTAAAAATAAATATAGACAGGCTCATCCAGCCCGTTTAGGTTTTATAATTAATATTTTTTTCACCATTAATTAAAATTATACTAGTATATTTTAAATTTAATTTATTAAAATTATAGGTCCGTTATCAATAATGGATAGAGTTAGTAGTTGCTTAAAGTTTTGATTGCAACGGTGTTTTTTCTTGATTTAAAATTATAAACCAAGTTGGGACTCTTTGTTTTTCTTGAGAACCCAAAAGGCTCTATATTAACCGATCAACAATGGATAGAGTCGGTATTTGCTTGAAGTTTTAATTGCACACGTTTGTTAATTAATAGTTACAATTTTTAAGCCCGTTAGTCCATGGGCAAGCCCGGCCCGTTTATATGACGGGCAATGGCAAGTTGTCAAACCTGAGAAAAAGAGTTTGAGTTTACAATATTAGCCTCGTTGGACAAAAAAGTAAGTTAGGCCCAGCCGAGGCCCGCAAATGATCACCTCTATTGTAAACCTATTCATATTTAAAAGACGTATTATTAATCAGAATTTACCATTTTTCCTTCCGTTGACTTTCGTTATTTTTTTTTTAGAAAAATGAGGATTTTGGAAAAACTTTTTGCTAAAATGGAAAAAGTACGAGAAAGAAAATATGAAATTCTCTGAATTTGTAGAATTCTCCGAAATTAATTAAATAAGAGAAATAGTTTTTTTTATTATACTCCCACCGATTGTAAACCAATTTGTAGATTTCTTGAATTCGAAATCTCGGGATTTCATTGAAATCCTACAAATATAAGATTTTGAAATCTCATGGGTATGTTTGGTATTTTACGTGATTTTGTATGTAATTTATACTGTATTATAAAGTATTTGATAGAAACTCTTAAAATATATTTTTTATGCATAAAGTACAGTATATTGATGCATATTACTTAAAATTCAAGATACAAGTAAATTATGCATAAGTACAACTTTATTAAAGCTTCATGATTGAATTCGTGTAACTAACTGTGGATAAACATAATCAAATAGAGGATAAATATCTCATTTTAAAATGTAAAAAATCTAAAATATAATTAGGTAATTATCAAGTTCTAACAAAATAATTAATTATTATCTTTATAAAAAAATTTATATTATTAAACCAAATATAAATTACTTTTGTTATTGAACCTAAATTAAATTATAATAAAAAAATGAATTAAAAAATTACACAAAATATGAGGAATTTTAAATAGTTAATTTGATACTAATATCGATATATTTTTGTCAAATTTTTTTGATATATTCAAATTTATATTTTGTTCAAAATTAAAAACATCATCGTTTTTTCGAAATCATCATCGTTTTTTCAAAATTAAAAACATCGACTGAGATAAAAAAATAAAATTAACTATTAAAATTAAGATATATCTCGCTGCATTGTGCGAGTATCATTCTAGTAATATCTTAAAAACATTTGTTTTATAATAACTAATTAATAAAAAGATATTTTAATTTTTTTTATAATCAGTTATAAATTATTTATAGAAAATAGAATTCAATTTCGTTCAAAATCCTACAAACATAACACACCAAATTCTTTAAATCCCTTCGGTTTTAAATTCTTCCACAATATCCTAACACTTCAAAACCATTCCATCAAACTATCTATACATAAAAAGACAAATTGCATGAAAAAGTAACGTACTTTAATTCGATTCATATTTTTGGTAACGTACTTTCAAAACTTCCACTTTAGTACCTAAGATGTAAAGTTTTAAACATTTAAGTACCCGGATGACCAGTTGAAGCATTATCCCGTTATCATGATAATGTGGCGAGTGATGTGGTATCTAACTCGGTATTATTTGTTCAGGTGGTTAGTGATATGAATCTTTTTAAATCTAAAATTAGTCTTCAACCGGTTACTCGGGTATCCAAATGTTTACAACTTTACATCTCAGTAACTAAAATAAAAGTTTTGAAATTACATTACCCAAAATAAAACATGCAATTACAATTATTTGAAAAATAATGATTAAAACGACTTTTGAAGCACTCATTTGTCAATTCCTTCATAAAAAGTGGGAAAAAAAGCATTCAACTTTATGGATTGGTGGATTACATGCACACAAAGCAATCAATTTCTATTTTGTATACTTATTGTGGTTTAGAAGGGTAATTAGGTCTTTTTTGCCCCAAAATGTGAGGTCTAAATTAAAGTAAACCACATCACATTTCATACCTCCTTACCAACAAAATATAATTATTCTTTTATATATATATATATATATATATATATATATAAGTTCTCAAAATGATTAAGCTTCTATCAGTAATTTTATAAATATAGGTTATTTGTTAACTAGAAGCGTACTCGCGCAATGCAGCGAGATACATCGTGATTTTAATATTTCATTTTATTTTTTATCTCAGTTGATGTTATAATATGACTTTATGTGATTTTGAGAAATCGATGATGTTTTTATTTTTGAATAAAATATATGTTTGAATATATCATAAAAAATTGACAAAAATATATCGATATTAGTATCAAATTAACTATTTGAAATTCCTCATTTTTTTGTGTAATATTTTAATTCAATTATTTTATAATTTAATTTATGTACAATAACGAAGTAATTTATATTTGATTTAATGATATAATTGTTTTATAAAGATAATAATTATTTATTTTGTTGGAACTCGATAATTATTCTAATTCTATTTTAGATTTTTTATATTTTAAAATGAGATGTTCATCCTCTATTTGATTATGTTTATTCGCAGTTATCTATACAAATTCAAATATCGAGCTTTAATAAGTTGTACTTATGCATAATTACTTGTAATCTTGAATTTTAAATAATATGCATCAATATACAGTACTTTATGCATAACAAAAATATATCGATATTCGTATCAAATTAACTATTTAAAATTCCTCATTTTTTGTGTATTTTTTTAATTCAGTTTTTTATTATAATTTAATTTAAGTACAATAACGAAGTAATTTATATTTGGTTTAATAATATAATTTTCTTATAAAAATAATAATTAATTATTTTGTTAGAACTCGATAATTATCCT
>NC_037533.1:18611226-18618454 GCF_001531365.2 Cynara cardunculus var. scolymus | reverse complement strand
TTATATTTTAGATTTTTTATATTTAAAATTAGATGTTTATCATGTATTTGATTGTGTTTATCTGCAGTTAGTTATACGAATTCAGATATGGGATGAAATCGGATAGGGATGAAATCTKGTTTAAGAGTTTTTAAGAGTTTTTAAGAGTTTTAGCCAAATGCTTTATAATATAGTATAGATACTGCAGGATAGACATAAAGAGATAATGATCGAAATAAACCCTGCAAGAGGATTAAATAGTTACTATCTATAATATATTATAAATCATTTGAAGAAAACTTTTAAAAAACATTTTTTATGTATGAAGTGTTGTTTATTAATGCATATTACTTAAACTTTAAGATTACAAGTAATTTGTACGTAAGTAAAACTTATTAAAGTTTCATGTTTGAATTCGTATAACTAACCACAGATAAACATAATCAAATAGAGGATAAATATTTAAATATAATAAATTAAAATATAATTAGGATAATCATTGAGTTGTAACAAAATACTTAATTATTATCTTTATAAAAAATTATATTATTAAACAAGAAAAACGGATTAAAAAATATCCAAAAAAGAGAAATTTTAAATAGTCATTTTGATACCAATATCAATATTTTTTTCAACTTTTTTATGATATATCTTCAGATTTATATTTTATTAAAAAATAAGAACATTATCGTTTTCTCAAAATCACATAAAACTGTATTATAACATCAATCGAGACAAAAATAATAATAAAATAAAACATAAAAATTGAAATTTATATCGCTGCATTATGTGAGTACCCTTCTAGTGATTTCTAGTAAATCCATATCCACACTATATTATAAAAAATTTGATAAAAACTATCTTTTGTGTATAAAATATTGTTTATTGATACATATTACTTAAAATTCAAGATTACAAGTAGATTGTACATTAGTACAACTTATTAAAACTCTATGTTCAATATGACCAACTGTAAATAAACATAATTAAATATATGATAAACATCACATTCTAATGAAATACTTATTTATTGTCTTTATAAAACAATTAGATTATTAAATCAAGAATAAATTACTTCCTTATTAAAGTTAAATTTAATTATAATAAGATATTTGAATTAAATAAATTACAAAAAAAATAAAACTTTTAAATAATTAATTTGATACTAATATCGATATATTTCATTCAAAAATAGAAATATTATCGTTTTCTTAAAACCATATAAAATCGTATTATAACATAGATAGAGACAAATAATAAAACGAAACATTAAAATCGAGATGTATTTCACGGCATTGCACGAATACTCTATTAGTAAACCATAAAATAATTAACAATCAATTTAAAGTTCATTATAACGGTTCTAAAATTACAATCTTCCTGACAATTACTATTTTTTATCTTGACATATACTTCAAATGAACACGAGATTCTCGTATATTTTGGTTCATTAAAATGTATCTTTCAACACTGTGGTGTCACAATGCATCTTATTATGTGTTTTGAGTATCACATTGTGGTGTCACCGGAGGACGGGGACGGAGAGAGAAGAGAGGACAAGGGAGAGAAAATACCTAAAATGTTCTTGCATTAAAATTTTAATTAAAAATTACCAAAATTATAAATTTTCTAATTTATCTATTGATTTGTAGTTGAGATTGGATCTCACGGTTATCACAAACTAGTCAGTTTTTCGTTGAACAGACCCCATCTTCTTTGAACCTCCACTTATATATATATATATATATATATATATATATATACACACACACATATATATACATGTACAGATGCCATGCACCTTAGGACGCGTTTTGGAAAACGTTATGTTCTCGTCGTAACTCGTAAGACTTAAGGCTTGACCTCACCGTCACACACAGCTCACGTCATTTAAAACCTCGTTCTTTTATCAGTATTTTTTAATTCAACATATTTAACGGATTAAAGGAAACGTAAGGAAATGGGTTTAAAATTTTATTGACACAATCCCATCATCATCATCATGAAGTCTTTATCCATTTAATTTAGTATTTAAAACACATGTTCAATAAAAAGCTTGGTAGGTTGCAATAAATTTAACTTTTAACCTACCAATCAAAATATTTTTAATTATTATTTTAATTATTTTTTACACGTTTAAATATACAAGACAACAATATACTTTAACTTGATTTTTTAAAATAACGTCATTTTTATTTTTATAAAAGAATAATAACAACGTACTTTAATCTGAAGTACTTCTTGAACTTTTTTGACTGTTTTTTGTAAGTCAGAGAATATTAAACTGGTTTAATTAGCACTAGAAGGATACTCGTGCAATGCAGCGAGATAAATCTTCATTTCAATATTTAGTTTTTATTTTGTCTCTATCGATATAATACGATTTTATATGATTTTGAAAAAACGATAATGTTTTTATTTTTGAATGAAATATAAATTTGAAAAAAAAATCGATATTAGTATCAAATTAACTCTCTAATAATTACTGTTTTTTATGTGACACTTTACTTCAATTTTTAATTATAATTTAATTTATATTCAATAATAAATTAATTTATGTTTGGTTTAATAATATAATTCGTTATAAAGATAATAATTAGACATTCTGTTAGAACTCAATGATTATCTTAACAATATTTTGGATTTTGTATATTTAAAATGAATGTTTATCTGCAGTTAGTTACACGAATTTAAAAATGGAGCTTTAGTAAGTTGTACTTACGCATAGTTTATTCTTCAAGATCATTAAATAGTATTCAAGTTTTCTTTTGATTTTCTCAAATTCGTGTTTTATTTCACTTATGTTTTGCATCATCATGGGTTGTGACAAGCGGTGGCACAGTAAAAAAGTTTAAAAAATTATCTGGGTTAAAATTTAATTTTTACAGAACTTACCTTCACTCCCCTCAGTAGAATTTTTCACGGGACCCCAGTCTATAAGATTCTTGGATCCGCTACTGATGACAAGAGTTCTCGAGTCGATTAGGTCCCAAAATTTCGACGAAGGCTTAGTTGAAGGGACTAAATCGAGAAAAGCAATTAGAATTGAAACTAAAAATGTAACAAAAAATTCTTCTGGGGTGAAATTGTACGTCATGAAATAGTCAAAGGATGAAAACTAGGTCTTTTTATAAACCAAAAGGACGATTTTTATAGTTTACTCTTAAAAATACCCATTTTTATAATTCTTTAATTATTTTTTAAAAGCATCTCCGTCAGTTATGTTAAGATCTTTTTTATAAAACGGAGAAAAGAATAATAAAATATCACTGAATTTAAAAAAAATATTCTGTAGCTGTTAAAAGATGCTCTAAGGGTTGGGTTCATGTGAGATCAGTCTGTTTTCGTTAGACCACTTTTTTACACTTGAAACTTCACAACAAAATGCTGTGAAGGTAAAAAAAGACGAACATTCAGAGCAAAAACCCTATGAAGGTTACATTCACAGCATTTTGCTGTGAAGTTTCAAGTGTAAAAAAATGGTCTCACATGATCCTAATTCATGGTCTAGAATCGTAAGATACACTACAACAAATCGGGTTTATAGGATGCCAAAAAAAATTAAATGTCCTAATAGACTGCTTTATAGGACGCCAAAAAAATTCAAATGTCCTAATAAACTGTTTTATATGACTTAATTTAAAAGACCAAGAAATGAAGTGTCCTATCTAGATGCGTAGTAATAAGTTTATAAGATACTTTTAGGCTTATTAACAAGTTTTTTATGACATTTTTGATACAAAACGTCTCACTAACAATTTTATAGGACACTATTTGAAAAAAATGTCATATAAAAACAAGTGTTCTATAAAAAGATGAGTTCATGAGACACTTTTTGAAAATTGTCCTACAAAATTGTTAATGCGATGTTTTGTACTAAAAATGTCCTAATTTTTTTTTGTTAAAACGTCTAAAAGCGTCATATAAACTTATTACAACGCCTTTACATAAGACTCTTTAAATTTTTTTCCCCTATAAATTAAGTCCTATAAAGTAGTCTATTAGGACACTTAAAAATTTTTGATTTCCTATAAATCCAGTTTTATTGCACTGATAATAAACACGTTTTTTTGTTATTATTATTAAAAAAAACGATGCACCGAAAAAGAAGGAAAGAAATCGATTATTTAAATTGTCATCTTTTTATTTAAATTATTATACATTTGATGGAACATGTGATATGTTCAACATAAAATGATACTCGTGAAGAAACAATATTTATCCAATATTTTTTATTTAAATATTATATATTCCATATTTTTTTAATTTTAAATTTTATAATATAATATTTTATAAAGATAATAATTAAGTATTATATTAGAACTCAATGATTATCCTAATTATATTTTAGATTTTTTATATTTAAAATACAATATTTATCCAATATTTTTTATTTAAATATTATATATTCCATATTTTTTTAATTTTAAATTTTATAATTATTTCCTCTAAATAAAAAAAAAAAACAAATTAAATTACATTTTTTTTATTGTCAAGAAAATAACGGATGTTAAATACGACTGGTGGTGTTCGTATCGTTATATAAAGAGTATCAGTATAATATTTTCAAGACTAATAATTTATGGATAAAAAAAGTAAGTGGGTGAGATCAGCGACGGACCCATAAATTTTTTCAAACAGTGGCACTATTTGACTACAAGATAAAAATATATAATTTTTTTTTTCAAACGGTGGCACCATTTGACTATAAGAAACAAATATATGAATTTTGACTAAGAAAATGACACTGAAAAGATTCGAGCATGGGTCTGGGGTGCAATAAAAGTCTTGCAAACCAACTATACCAAATAAAATTTGTTCTCATTGTAGTTTAAAAATACATACGGTGGTACACAACAAATTAATACAGTTGCACCTTTCACGAATCTATTTTTTTAATCTTTTGACGGAGGAATAATACGGTGGCACCACTACACTAGGTCCGTCCCTGGATGAGGTGAATTGTATAATGAATCCAAAAGAAGTATATCTGAATTGTTTTCAAGAAATATAAAAAATCAAGTATTATAATGGTCGAAAGATGACCGACGTTGCTCGATACACTTTGGTTTTAATTAACATCGAGGATAATCAGTACGGGTTTTGCTCGATAGTAGTTTGATGGAGCTCAGTAAAAACTCGATTAACTTTAGTTTTGCTTTGAAATACAGTTTTTAACATTATGCTGATGCGTCGAGGTTCTGAATTCAGTAGTTGAGAAGTGGATGGTCGTGATTGGATGTTCAAAGATGACGAGAGTTCGTGGATCTAGATTAATAAATATGATCTTGAACTGGAAGTTTCTTATGCAATAAATGTACAACAATTTAAACATCTGCACATTAAAAAAGATTCAGATATCTTAAATATTTCACAGATGAAATATTAAAAAAAATGATCACTTTAAAATGAAGATAATTCAAATTTTAGAATTTATGTTATTTTTAATTACAACAGATATTTTAAAAGTTTATCTGAAATAGAGAAGCTATATGAGAGACCGAGAGAGGGAAAATCCAAAAATTTCCAAATTTGAAAAGCGATCCAATTTTTTTTTTTGAAAATTGCGATACGTATTTTTTATTTTTCCGAAAAATGAAGTTGAATGTGTCATCATTGTTATATAAAAATTATTTGAGTTTTCTTTAGATATTAAGGTCATGTTTAACGATGATAAACTAATTGTTTTTTTGAGCTTATCGGAAAATCTGTTTTGATCTGCCATAAGTCAGTATTACAAGTATTATAATACTATACTAGACATGGGATCATGTGAGACATGGTTGTTTTCATGAGAAACACGAGACAACCTTTTTTACACTTGAAACTTCACAGCAAAATATTTAAGATTGAACTGTTATTAGTTTATTTAATGTTTATTAGAAGGATACCCGCGCAATGTAGCGAGATACATCTTGATTTTAATATTCCATTTTATTTTTTTATCTCAACGATGTTATATTATGGTCTTATGTGGTTTTGAAAAAACGATAATTTTTTTATTTTTGAATAAAATATAAATTTGAAGATATCATAAAAATTTGACAAAAATATATCGCTATTACTATCAATTAACTATTTAAAATTCATATTTTTTGTGTAATTTTTAATTCAAATTTTTTATTATAATTTAATTTAGGTTCAACAACGAAATAATTTATATTTGGTTTAATAATATAATTTTATTATAAAGATAATAATTAATTATTTTGTTAGAACTCTATAATTATCCTAATTATATTTTAGATTTTTTTTATTTTAAAATAAGATGTTTATCCTCTATTTAATTATGTTTATCCACAGTTGGTTACACTAATTCAAACATGGAGTTTTAATAAGTTGTACTTATGCATAATTTACTTGTAATCTTGAATTTTAAGTAATATGCATCAATATACAATACTTTATGCATAAAAAATAATTTTTAAGAGTTTTTGTCAAATACTTTATAATATAGTATAAATATAGATAAAATATATTGGACACGATAAAATCATTGAATATTTATAATATTAAAATATCTAAAATATAGAATCAGTTAGAGTTAAATGTAATATTAGTAAGAATTTAACTTTTATTCCTTTATTTTAGAGAAATTACAGAATGATCTGTTGAAGATTTTCCAAGTTATTAGTTTTCAGAAATATTTTGCAGTATTTGTAGGCCTGAACGCTTAATTTGTATTTGAACATGTTTATCAGTTGTTATGAGTTAGTTTTATAAAGTTTAAACATATTAACAAATTATACATAATTTAATATTAAGTTGTAAATATTGTATCAATATACGCACATAAATATACCTGTGACTAAATTCTGAACACTGAGTTTAGAAATTGCAAAAAAAATATATATATATATTGATATGTGTATCAAATTACAGAAAGCCGAAAGACAGTTCCGTTTGTTTTATTGAGGTAAATATGTGGAGTTTTAGAACTTGAGCTGTTAATATGGAAACTGAGTTTCAGAACCTTTCGAATTTTCAATCTTATTGTTTACAAAATGGTAAAATAAGAATATTATAAAAATTAAAATATTTTGTATGCATTATTGATTTGTACTGTGCTAACACCGGTAGTTTTGAAAACTTAATAGTTTTAAGTGATAAAACATAAATATTCATAATAATACTGTGTGTGTATATATATATATATATATATGTACACATGTATATATATATACACACACACTACAAAGGTACTCGCATAATATAGCGAGATATATATATCTCAAATTTATTGTTCTGT
>NC_037533.1:18606313-18610650 GCF_001531365.2 Cynara cardunculus var. scolymus | reverse complement strand
TGTTTATATATAGTTACTTACACAAATTTAAAATGAAACTTTAATAAATTGTACTTACGCACAATTTATTTCTAATCTTGAATTTTAAGTAATATGAATCAATAAATAGTATTTTATACGTAAAAAATGATTTTTAAAAGTTTTTGTCAAATTCTTTATAATATAGTATATATATATTTCTTTCAGTTAAGATATTGTACTATTTATTTTTATATATCTTGTTTGTATTAATTAACAGTTATATTATTAATGTTTTTTTAATATATTATGTAATGTTAGAAGTCGTTCAAATCAATAATTATTTGTAATGATTTTTTTACTCTAGAAGCATCTCCAATAGCTATCTTATTTTAGAAATTTCTAAAAAGTTTGCTCCAACAATAATGCTAAACTCTGCTCTAAAATGAAGAAAAATAGGAGATAGAAAAAAATCTCCAAATTTGAAAAAAGTATTGCATATTTGTAGCAGATGCTGTTAAAATATTTTCAACAACTTTGTCATTTTAGAAATTCTGAATATTTGGAAAAAGTACCTTTTACCCCTGTATTAAACTATCCACTAAAATAGAAAAAAAAAAGAATAAAGAAATTTCCAATTTTAAAAGAAAAGAGAAAAAAAACATAAGCATCTCCAATAAAATTTTTAAGGGGGTGTTTAGGATTGTTTATTTGAAATAACTTATATTTTTCTATAAAAGCACTTATCAACTTATTATAAGTCAGAAGAATTTAATTTTTCAAAAACTCATTATTATCGATTTGACACCGGTATAAGTTGTTTATCTAAATACTCAAAAGTGCTTATTACTGGTGTCACACTAGAATAAGTCGATAAGTTGTTTTTATAAGCAATCGCAAACACCTCCTAAAATGAAGATTTTTGTTCTAGTAGATTTGCCAAAATAAAAAAGTAGGAGAGATAGGGTGAAATTTTCCAAATTTGAAGAATATACCAAAAAATAATTGCCTATGAAAGAGAAATATTTTTTATTCTTGAGAAAATTACGGATTTGGTCCCTATGGTTTACATTTTCTACCTATAGTGGTCCTAAAATCAAAATGAATACAGATTTGGTACTCTTGATATGCATTTTTGCACCTATTGAGTCCCTCCCTCTCATGAAATCAAACTTCCGTTAACCCAGTTAAGTTTAGAGGCATTTGGGCCTTTTTTCATCTTTTTTGTCTTTATCCCAATAAAATAAAAAGTGTATATATATATATATATATATATATATATTAACATATAGATATATATTATATGTACCTTGTCCCTTCTAGAACTACACAACCACCGTACACCTCACTCTTCCAGCCATTGTTCCTTCGACCATCCTCCCATTCATCTCCAATAACTCCATGTGTCATGGCTTTCAACAAACCGAAAGGGATCATCTATTAAAAATCAAAGCTTTTTATCTCTCATTATCTATTTCAAATGCCTCTAAACTTAATTGGTTTAACGGAAGCAATGTTGGTTGTAGGATTGTAGGTGAGAGATCAAAGGCTTGATCGTTGGATTTCCAGTTCCGGTTAGCAGAGGAGAAGGGGAGTCCCAAGGGGGGGGGTATTCAAATCAAGATCGAGGTTTCAATGGTAAAGCATCACATTGTGTACATGTAAGGGAAGGAAGACTCCAACGGCTTCGAAACCTCCGATACCGGCCCAAATAGCCCTCTCGATGCCATCATCTTTAGAAAACTCCTAAACCCTCAGACCCTAACAAAAATTCCTCTGTTTTTTAACATATCTGCAACCACTCCTTCCTCCCTCCAATCGTACTTGTGATTCCAAATCAACAACCAATAATGAACAAAACTCAACCCTAATAAAAAATCAAGAAAAACACCAACATTGACTAGATATGTATCTGACTGGGGATGTGGATTGAGGTTTGAAAGGGGATGGGTATGTAGATGGAGGTTGAAGATGCAGATGGAGATGGGGCTGGCCGGATACGATTTAGGGAAAAAGAAACCGGGGGAGGGGTGTGTCTATAAATATAACCTTTTTAATTGTTTAATAGGATAAAGGCAAAAAACAGTTAGAAAGACTAAAATACCCCTGGACTTAACTGAGTTTAACATAACCGTTTTGATTTGTTAGAAGGAGGGACTCAATAGGTGCGAAAATGCATACCAAGGGTACCAATTCTGTATTTATTTTGATTTTGAGATCATTATGGATAAAAAGAGTAAACCACAAGAACCAAATCAGTAATTTACTCTTTATAAGAATCCTTAAAATTAAATTTTTAATGAAAAAGATATATAATATTTTATAAAAAATATTAAATATTTTAATAATATAATTTATATTGTAATCTTTGAAATTAAAAAACAATTGAATATAAAAATATTTTTTTTTAAATTTAATTTTAAAGAATATATTAAAAATTGTATCAATATAATATGTAATCTCTATGTGATTTTGACTTATGGGTAGTTTGACAATTGCTGAATGGTTTGATACATAATGATTAAGAGACTTTTATGATATAATGCAAAATAAAATAGAATTGTTTGATAATTGTATACAATGAAATTAGGGATCTTAATGGTTAAGGGAGATCCAATATACAAAATAATTCAGAGAGTTTTAAAACCATTAAGAGACATACTTTTTTTTGCTAAACAAGAGTCACTTCTTAACGATTCACAGATTGTCTATTAATAAAATTATGAAGAGGTAAACAAACAACCCATTGGTTCGACTATTCCAATCTAATAACCAAACACATCGAACGGCCAAAAAACGAGTACAGAAACCACACAGTAGCAGCGGTGGATTCAACACCAACGGAACATAAACAACAGTAAACCAATACGACGTCGTAAAACCGAAAATGACGCCAGTCTGACCTGGCACCTATAAAAAGCCACGTCAAGTTATTATGATGAATGAAATGAGTGCTATTCTCGCTAGATCTGATGGTCCTCCCCTTCATCATCCACCTCAATCACACACTCCCTTTTCACCTCGATTAAAACACACACCACTGTGCGTTACTGTGTGTTTTTGTGCCTGAAAGAAATCCATCATCATCCCATTATAAAACCCTAATTATCTTCTTTCAATCTTGTTCGTCCACTCAAAAAAAATGGGGGAGGTCTGTGTTTGTTTCTGTTCATCTCCATTTTCATTTTCTTAAGCTTTTGATGAAAATATGTGTTTTTCTGATGTGGGTGTCGATTGTTTGTTCAATCTGTTCATCCCCATCTCGATTTTCTTAATTTTTTTGATGAAAAGATGTGTTTTTTTGTTAATGTTTGGTGGTGTTTGATTTTTTGGTTTTTTTTTTGAACTTCAGGAAGTACAGAAGGCGCCGGAGGAGACGAAAAAGCCGGAGGAAGAAGCGAAACCGGTCGCCGGAGATGAGAAGAAAGAAGAGAAGTCGAAAGACCCGCCCCCACCTCCGCCGCCGCAAGAGGTGGTTTTGAGAGTCTTCATGCATTGTGAAGGTTGTGCTAGAAAAGTCCGGCGATGTCTTAAAGGGTTTGAAGGTTTGTTTTCTCTTTAACTTATATATACATATATATATACACACAATTGAGCTCATGTGAGACCATTCTGTTTTCTTGAGACCCGTTACCTTTCGAATATGATATTTTCAAGGTAATTTTTCTCAGGATTTTTTTTTCTTCTGAAAGTGGGTCTCGTAAAACAGGCTGGTCTCACAACAACCAAATGCATATATACTTGAATAACATTAAATGTTCAAAGCAGTGTTTTTGCTAAGAAAGTCAGAAAACCGTTGCATCTTCGCAGTGTTCTGCTGGAAGTTTCAGTGCTTTTATATATATATTGAATTAATTTTTCTTAATTAATGAAATAAAAATCGAAAAAACAGGGGTTGAAGATGTTGTTACGGATTGCAAGACTCATAAGGTGGTAGTGAAGGGAGAAAAGGCAGATCCAATGAAGGTTCTAGAAAGAGTCCAGAAGAAAAGTCACCGGAAAGTCGAGCTTCTGTCGCCGATTCCAAAACCGCCGGCGGAGGAAGTTAAGAAGCCGGAGCAAGAAGAACCTCCAAAACCAGAAGAAAAGAAAGACGAGGTTAATTAATCAATCAATTTCCTTTCTGGGTTCTTTTCTTTTTCTAATCTTGATGTTTAAACTTTTTCCGGTGACCAAATGCAGCCGCCGGCGGTGATTACGGTGGTTCTGAAAGTACATATGCATTGTGAAGGTTGTGCTCAAGAGATCAGAAAACGGATTCTCAAAATGAAGGGTAATTTAATTCACCAATTTCTTTTAGGGAAATTTATAAAAATAACCGGTTTACACAACCCTTTGCCACAAAATAACCACATTTTAGAGGTTTTGCCAAAATAACC
>NC_037533.1:18586159-18605133 GCF_001531365.2 Cynara cardunculus var. scolymus | reverse complement strand
GGCGATCCGGGTGGGTATTTTGGCAAAACCTCTAAAATGTGGTTATTTTGTGGCAAAGGGTTGTGTAAACCGGTTATTTTTATAAATTTCCCTTTCTTTTAAATAATTAATTAAAAATTCCTTTTTTTTAATGAATTTGAATCTTGTTTTATCAAATCCATCACGATCTGTATATTCTCTTTTGATTCGGATTATTGTTCTTCAATTTTTGTGGTCAAAATCTTGAATTTTAGTCAAATATTTCAAGAAAATCATAACCACCGGAGATTTTTTTTTATAGGGGTGGAAAGTGCAGTGCCAGATCTGAAGAGTTCACAGGTGGCGGTGAAGGGTACTTTTCCGGCGACGGAGCTGGTGGATTACGTTCACAAAAGAACCGGAAAACAGGCGGTGATCGTGAAACAAGATCCGGAGGTTAAGAAGGAAGAAGAAAAGAACGATAAAGACGAGAAAAAGGGTGGCGACGGCGACGGTGAGAAGGAAGAGAAAAAACCAGATGAAGGTGGTGACAAGAAGCAAGAAGACGCCGGAAAACCAGAGGATGCGGCGGCGGTGATGGAGATGAGGAAGAATGAATATTATTATTATCAACCACCGAACTACCAATTATACCCTTCTAGATACGCCGCGGAAACAGCGTATGGGTACTCACCAGCTCCACAAATGTTCAGTGACGAGAACCCCAATGCATGCAGTGTAATGTAAATGTTTTAGGGGTAAAATTGTAAAAGCACAAGGGAAGCCATGGCCATGGTTTCTCTTCGAGCTTTTTGTAATGGGTTTACATGTGGACCTGTATAAAAGTGTCTGCAGAAAGAAAAAAAAAAGCTGTAGAATTTTGTGAGACCTTTTTTTTTAATTTTAGAAAAATAATGTTTGTTAAATGCTTTAAATATTAATTATAAAAAAATAATAGGTTTCATATGAATTAAATGAGATATTTGGTTGTGTTTTTTTTTAATTAACCTGGATATCCAACTCGTTATGTGAGCCGACTAATTCTAGGGCGACAACTTACTTTTGTAGATAGCTTGGAGTCACCGTATTTGAACATCCATGGCTACAAAGAGATTTTTATTCATCATTAGATTTGAACATGATAATAACAGAAATAACCATTTTCAGTGATTCAATTTACCTCTTAACTATTTTTTTTGAATTTTCAAAAATCCGAATGACAAAAAAAAATTCACTTTTCACCCACGAGATGTCATCTGGGGATTTTTGTCCACCCCAACAAAATTAAAAGTATTACAATATCAGATTTTTGTCCTACAAATTGGTATGCATGTGAGACTCATCCGCACATGAAATGCCAAAATCGAATTTCAGAGGTATTTTTTGTGTCCATTTTGTAAGTAAACCGTGAAAATGGTCATTTTGTTAAAGTGCTATGTATAAACTGGTCATTTTGGTTAATTTTATTTTATAATATAACAAATATAGCTATCTAACTGTATTATAAAGCATTGGAAAAAAAAAACTCTTAAAACCATATTTTATACATGAAATACTGTTTATTGATGCATATTACTTAAAATTTAAAATTAAAAGTAAATTATGAATAATTACAACTTATTAAGCTTCATATTTGAATTCGTGTAACTAACTGTAGATAAATATAATGAAATACATGATAAAATTCTTATTTTAAATACAAAATCTAAAATATAATTATGATAATTATTGAGTTTTCATAAAAATTATATTATTAAATCAAAAATAAATTACTTCGTCATGAAACCTAAATTAAATTATAATAAAAAATTTGAATTAAAAAATCACACAAAAAAATAAGAACTTTTTATATTTTTAAAAAATTTTGATATCTACAAATTTATATTTTATTAAAAAAAATATTATTGTTTACTTAAAATTATATAAATTTTTATTATAACATCAACAGAGACAAAAATATAATATTTACGTTTTTTGATAATAATTATTTTAGAAAATAAAAAAGGCAAAAAGGAAAAAAGAAATAAAGTGAAAATAATGTGTGAGTGGAAGTGCATGCATGTACACTGTTGTTGTACGTGCCCTTTTAATACTTGTTTGTGTTCGTTAAAAAAAATGTGTACTTTCTGATTAACCCATGGAAAATGGTACACATTTATACCTTCTATAATATTTTATATTTTCTTTAACTGGTTTTTTAGTTAATTATACTTTTAAAAAGTAAATATGATTTAAGAGTCGTTTACCAAATGCTTATCCGGTAGTGCTTACCGGTAAATTTTAACACTATTATTTACTAACCGGGTAAGATTTTAATCCACTAAAACGACATTGTATGCAACAATTTACCCGACAAGTGCTTACCGATAAACTTTAACACTATTATTTACTTACCGGGTAAGATTTTAGTCCACCAAAACGACATTGTATGTAACAATTTACCCGGTAAGCGCTTACCGTGGTAAGAATCGTTGCCCTCACTTACAGGGTAAGACTCATGGTCTTTGTCTCGTTTTTACCGGGTAAGATTTTTGGTCCTTACTATATTCATCCGGTGAGATAATGTGATTTGGTAAGCGCTTACCCGGGTAAGTGTTTGGTAAAGGGCCCCTTAGACAGTTTGATCAGGTTGCGTTTGATTTACAAATAGGGCTTGACTGGACAGGACTGAAAGAACAAAAAAAGAAAAAGTATGTGTCAGGATTGATTTCTACAAAAATAATTAAAACGAAAGTTCATACAAAAACCCCTTTTTTTTCCGTAAATTTTCCAACTTTTTTAAACAAAGTTTACACAGAAACCTCTTTTCGTGTAAACTTTGTTTTCAACCAAAAGCAGTCTTTTTGTGTAAGGATTCTACGTAAACTATGACTATTTGGAGAAGTTGTTCTTGACATGGCTAAAAAGTGAAACAACCTTGGTGGATTTTTTGCCACAAAATATTGTAGGCAAATTGCATGAAAAAGTAGCGTACTTTAACTTGATTTCTATTTTGTGTAACATACTTTCAAAACTTCTATTTTGTACCTAATATGTAAAGTTTTAAGCATTTAAGTACCCGTGTAATCGGTTGATACTAATTTTATATTAAAAAAATTCATGTCACTAACCACGACAGCTAATAATATTGAGTTGAGCATCACTCGACACATGAGCGTGATAATAGGTTAATGCTTCACCGTGTTACCTGGGTACTTAAATGTTTAAACTTTACATCTTAGGTACTAAAATGAAAGTTTTAGGAGTACATTACCCAAAATATGAATTAAGTTAAAGTACGTTAATTTTTCATTCAATTTGCCAAAAATATTCTCTAAAATGAAGAACGTAAAAGAAAGAAAACAAAATTTTCCAAATTTGAAGATTTCTTAAAAAATGATTGATTGTGAAAGTGAAATTATTATTTTTTATTTTCATACCAATGAGAATCTTTAAAATTGAATATTTATTAAAAGAAAAATAATATTTTTGGAATTGTATTAAATATTTTAATAATATAATTAATATTTAATCTCCAAAATATAGAAGTTATTGGAGATAAACATATTTTTTCCGCAGAGATTAGCTTTTTTTATTTTCATTTTAAAGAATCTGTTGGAGATGCTCTTACAAGTTGTCTGCACAGTGTTTGACACTATATTGCATCAAACAAGAAACAATTATTTTTACCATTTCCTGTACTCTTTGGTCCTGTCATATATACCAAAAATATCGTTCATGAAGGCTGCATTTGGTGCATGGAACGAGACTGGATAAAACGAGATAAAACTCATTGTCCCACGTTTGGTGTGACATGAGACATGGACAAGAACTGGACAAAAGTGAGACATAATGGGACAAAAGAAGCATTTTTTTGTTCCACCAAAATATGTGGAACAAGATGAGACATAAACTAAAATATTAGTAATCTACTATAATTTGATATATAACTTTAAACCAGTCTTTTCTGTTTACATCTTACCATGTTAATGTTCCAGTAAACTTGGTCGTAAACTCCAATTTACGTCTTAACATAAGGCAACAGATATGATGTTTTTATCTGACTATACACAAGTCTCAATGATTAATAAAACACGGTGCATGATTATTTCCTGTTAATCTCTTCTTTGATAAGCGTCATCTTTTACAGTCAACACATACAGATGATTATGAAGAACTGGATTGGAAATGACTCGAGGATTTAACTTCTTCTAAAATATCTGTTCGAAACCAAAAGAAAATGAGTATCACTTACGCTATATAGAGTTGTACGTTGGAGTACAACTCGATAAGTAGTTGACCTAAACTACTTATGGGATGGCTAGCAAATTTTGTCCCCCCTCAAATTCACTATCAAACTTATTATAAACGTTTTATATAAGAAAAATATTGTACATAAACTTATACTATAACATTTTTTCTATTAACCTGGATATCCAACCCGTTATGCGAGCCGACTAATCCCAAGCTAACCACCTGTTTTGCAGATAACCCAGGGTCACCGCATTTGAACCTCCGTGGCCATAAGGGATTTTTTTATTTCTCCTTGGATTTGAACTTTAGACCTTCAGTTACTTTTGACATTTGGAGACAAGTTCAAACCAATCAGGCACCACTTTTGTGGTTATACTATAACATTTTATTACAAATTATTATCAACTTATAATTATAATACTCGTTATAATTTTGGAAAGTTGGCTCAAATGACCATTTCACACATCCAAATTGGTCTTATAACCAATTTTCTCCTAGGTTGACTTAAATGTCACTACTTCGGCAATATAAAAGACAAAAAAAATCAAATTCAACCAGTTTTACCGTCGCAATTGCGTATCAATTATCTAATATACATCGTATTAGAGGGAAATATTTAATTAAAATTAGTTAACTAGTATATCAATTATTTAATATACATCGTATTTTAAACACGTTTGTGAATCAAAGTGTATCATAGTGATAACGTTCAAATGTTTCATATGTATCACAATGTATTTTCTTTGTTTTATGAAATGTATCATAATATACATTTTCGTTATTTTCATTGTTTTACAAAGGGTATTACATTGTGCATCTTGTATGTATATTTGGATATTACAGTGAATATCGTTTGTAGATATCACACTTTGTATCTTATGTTCACATAAGGTTCATCGGAATAAGGTTAACCGAATAAGATTCGCCGGAGAAAGGAAAGAGAAGAGATAAGAAAGGATATTTATAAAATCCCTAAAATGCCCTTAATTGATATTTTAAGTTAAAATTACTAAAATTATTAATTTTCTAATTTAACCTTTGATTTATGGTTGAGATAGGATCTCACGTTTATTGCAAACAAAACAGTTTTTATTTGATTAAACCCCTATATATATGGGGTTAGGTTCCAGTGATAAGGAGAGTAATTGTGAGAATCGTAAGAAGAGATCTTCATTCTTAAAATGCACATTAGGTTGAGATGCATTAGATCAATTCACATATCAAACGCTATTCATGGTGAGTTTGAGATTAAATATGATCAATGATTCACATCATTTCTTATTATTCTCAGCTTAACTCTTCGTACACGATCTTTCGTCCATGTATTCAGTAGCAAAACACAAAAGTGGCCGGACTTAAAATTTTAACATAATGAACTAAACTTTAACCTGCGTTTATGCTTATATTTAAAGAAGGTTAATAAATGCTTCTAGAATAAAAACAAAATAATAATAATAATAATAATAATAATAATAATAATAATAATAATAATAATAATAATAATAAAAATGTGAAAGGAATATCAGAAAAGCAAATAAAAAATATTAATGTCCACTACACATTTAAACAAATTTCCATTTTTAAATTGATAAATGTCTCCAACTTTTAGTACATGGGAACACTATTACTTAATTTAAGTTTTTTACTATTTTTTTTTAAATTAATTACTTTTGTCTATATTATGTTTAAATTATTTGATTAAAATTCTTAAAAACCATCTTTTATACATGAAGTATTGTATTTTGATGCATATTATTTAAAATTCAAGATTATAAGTAATTAATTATGCATAAATACAACTTATTAAGCTTCATATTTGAATTAACATAGTAATATCTAATAGATGGAACTGAACTGATCCAAACATCCATTCGAATAATGTTAATTGCTGGATCGGATGATAAAATTTAACATCCAACGACTCACAACTTATTCAATCAGCCATACATGACTATTTGACGATCACTTAATGATAAAGAAAATAACTTATTCAATAAGCTTATAAAAAAGAGTTTTATATAGAAAGCCAAGTTTTTCCAAACCTCTCATTCAAATTAAAAAAACACAGTCGTTCCATACAGGTAAAAACCATTATTATAATTTAGGATAATAATAAAATAATAATAATTGTAAAAGGTAGACAAAAAGAAGAATGGGTTAAATAGTTAAATTATATGTTTCACATGTGTTATAAAGAAGAAAACGAAAAAAAGGACATGGAATGGGCCACTCAACATTATGCACCCTACTTTGACTGCCTATCCATCACATGTCTTATCCACCAAGTCATTTCCTTTTTTATTATTTTTTTTAAAAACCAATTTTCAATCTTAGCCCTTTAATACAGTCGGTGATTTGTTCTGATCCGGTGGGAAATCCTGTTCATTCGACCCAAATGGAAACGAGGATTTCCCACTAAAACAGGTCCCAAGGCCGAGAATCACCGGGGAACGAGGCTGGGGCCAGGGGATGTTACTACAAACCGGGGGCAGGGGTTACAAAAACCCGCCCGTTGCGATGCCTATCTTGTAACTATTACGGGTGTTAACGGATATCGTTCTTAGAATTCAAAAACTTGGATTGGTGTGATACGTTTGTCAATTTTAAACGGTTTTGATCCTTTCGTCTAATGGTTGTTATTTTTCGTTAATTCCAATTAAATGAGGGTTATTTAAGTCATTTTCACTATTTTCTTAATTTTATATTATAATTAAAATAATTATATTTTTAAATTGTAAAAAAGGAGCGATCAAAGACGAAGATGGAGTCGCGATTCACGAAATAAAACCTAAAGAGGGGGTCTCAGATGGGGGAGTAAGACGTTTGTTTGTCGTCTCGATGTAATCTCATCGGAGTTTTGCCAAAAGAGTTATGTTGAACGTCTGGTTGTTTTAGGTGAGAGAGGAAGATAGCGTGGGCAATAATGGGGTATCGTTTTTTATATAATATATATGTTTTTTAAAATTTAATATAAAAGTAGAACAATAGTGAAATGACTAAAATACCCTCATTTACCTGGACTAAGGGAAAAAAGTTTAACTATCATTAGACGAAAGGACCAAAACCGTTGGAAATTGACAAACCCGAGGAACCAAATCGGGGTTTTTGAAATTTACATATTATATCCATTGAAAATTGCGACGTTAAGAACCAAAACTGAACTTTGCTTCTTTTTTTCGTTCAAAATAAATTAAAAGGTAAATCACGTTTTTGGCCTTTGTGGTTTGTTGAAAACTGTTATTTTGTCCATGTACTTTTTGAATGATGTGGTTTATAATTTACTACTGTTTTCGTTCTTATTATTTATAATTTATTTTTTTATTTTTATTAACGTGGTTTACATTACTTTGTAGCTTTCATCTTCATACTTAAAAGTAGGAATCAACCGTATGAACAAAATTAACAATGAATTACAAACAATGAAATCTGTCATTTTAAAATCCAAAAAATAAAAATAATTTGAAAATTAATTGTTTAATGATACATAATATTTTAATATGTATTTTAAAATATGTTTTTTTTTAAGTATAGATGTTTTTAAAATATGTTTTATAATAAATAAAAATGTTGTGTTTGTAGTATGTTACCAAAAAAAAATTAAATAAACCACAATGTGTTTGATTGGTTTGAGTTTGAGCTTCAAAGAGCAAGAGTACCTGAATGTCTCATGTTCAAATTCAAGGAGGAATAAAAATCCTCTTGTGGCCACGGAGGTTCAAATGCGGTGACTCCGGGCTACCCGCAAATAGGAGTGAGCAGCGGAACTGGGTACCCACTTGCGGAACTGTCTTGGAACTGCCGGTTTCAGAACCGGAACCGATATGAGTGGTTCCGGTTCCTAAAATACGGAACCGATTGAGAATGATTCCGCTTCTCAATTTTTCGGAACCGTTACCCACTGGGACCGGTTCCGGGACCGGGTACCCGGTATTTTTCAATTAAAAAATAATTAATTTTTTAATACTAAATTTAAATTAGGTCAAGAAGTTAGAACTCTACATTCAGAATTTTAGATAAAATGATTCGTATTTTTTCAAATTGTGTGTTTAATTGGATTCGTAGTATGTAATCGTTAAACTTTGAACTTTTACAATTACAGTATGTAATCATTAAACTTTCAACATTTACTATTAGTCTATTATGATTTGTAATCGTTAAACAATATTTGTAACTATTATTCTATATAATTTGTATTCTTGTTTATTTATTTAGTGTTTTGGCAATGTTTTATTTTTTATTTCTAAATAACAAAATTTAAATATTTTAGGAAGCGGGTACCCTGAACCAGAACTGGTTTTCAGCGGTTCTGGTTCCAAAAATTCAAGAACCGTTCTAACCGGTTCCGGTTCCAATATCTCAAGAACTGCCAGTGCCGGATCCTGTCAAATAGGGCGAGTACCCGCCTATGCTCATCCCTACCCGCAAAACAGGTGGTAGCCTTGGGATTAGTCGGCTCGTATGACAGGTTGAATATCCAAGTTAATAAAAAAAAACTTTTTTGTTTTTTAAATAAATAAAATATGTTTTTTAGAATGTATAATATTTTATAAACTTTTAGTTTAAAAATATATATATTTTCTGAAATAAAAATTATTGTAAGTAAATGTTATTTATACACTTTATTTACAAAAAAAGATTAATGTTAATGATTCTACAAAACTTTATTTTATTAAATATATTAGGATGTTTTTTGTATTTATTTTAATAAATTATATGTTTATTAAAGTATTTTATTTATTTTTAGAGTATTAGACACTCTACCATATATGACCTAAAAACTGAACCTAAACCATAAAGGTAATACCTGATTGGTTTGAGCTTGGACTCCAAAGATCAAAATTGTGTGGAGGTCTCAGGTTCAAATCCAAGGAGAAATAAAAATCCTCTTGTGGCAACGGAGGTTCACATGTGGTGACTCTGGGTTACCAACAAAGAAAGTGATCGTTCTATGGTTAGTCGACTCGCATAGCAGATTGTAAAAAAAAAAAAACAGAACCTAATAATATTATTTTAGTGGTATTAAATTAAAATACTTTTATAAGCTTACCATCAAATTGTAACACCTCAATAAAACAAAGGTAAAGTTAGTAGGGTTAGTTGTGAAACCTTTTGAAACATGAAGTTCAAGGGCTAATGAGTTATTTATGAAAGATGATGGAAGACTAAGGGGACGTTTATATAAATGCTTACCCGGTAAGTACTTACCCTTAAAAACCAAAACTATAATTTATTTTACCGGGTAAGATTGTAGTACATCAAAATGGTATCATATGCAATAATTTACCCGGGTAAGAGTCGTCATCCTCACTTACTGAGTAAGACTCTCTATCTTTATCATTACTCTTATCATGTAAGATTTTTTTACCCTTGTCTTGTTCATCCGGTAAGAAAAATTACCCGATAAACACTTATCGGGCAAACGTTTAGTAAACGGCTCCTAATTATCTGATGACAACATGTTTAAAATTTTGTCTTGAGCAAAAAGATTGATTAACGGGAATCCGCCGCCTGGGCACCTCATATGAGGAAGCATTTCGTGAGCTGGTTTGACGGTCAAGGTAAACAGAGGGATTCAAATATGTATTTAATAGGATTTTAAACCTGCATCTGTTATGTATTTTGGCAAAGTACATGATTTAAGGTATAAATGTGTAACCTTTACATGTTTCAATTAACCAAAAGACAATTTTACCCTTGAGAGATAGGTTCTTTTACATATGATAACTAAAGGTAAAATGCGAAAGTAGACGCTTATTTTGAGACAAAGTAAAATAGAAATATGAACATTTATTTTGGGACGAATCTCCAAATGTATGAATATTAACTGAAAACTAAATTAACTGTGCTCAATAATATAAAATATATACATAAATATCATAAGTAAATTAAAAGAAAAATACAGAAATACGTTTAATCTTAATACACCTCCCGAAGTCTCAAATCCTCCAAAATACAACCTTACATCAAAATTTAAAAAAAAGTAAACACGGGATAATCAAGAATCGTAACAAGAAAGACGATAAGTCCAAAAAACATCTGTTCCACCATTCAGTTACAATCCAAACTGTAATCTGATCAATACATTATAAATTTTATGCATACAATAATCACATTCCAGTTCTCGATCATATTTTTAATCTAAAATTCCAATACTGTAACAAATTTAACTTCCTGAAAACCAAACATAACATTAATCTGATCGAACTAATTAATTTTTTTTTGTCTAAAAACCTGTTTAGTGGGGAAAATATGATCGGAAACGTGAATTAGATGACGGTATAAATAAAATTTACGGTGTATTAATGAAATAATAATTTGGATTTTAAATTAAAAAAAAGAAATAAATATTTAAAAAAAAAATAGAATTTAATATTTTGAAATCCATACGGTTCTTGCTCGGACAATTTCAGCTGTATCATGTTGCATTCTAAGCAAATGTGTGCATTCCAAATGTGGTGTTGTTGGAGTTGTACCATACGCATTGGAAGTTGTACTTTTGTTGTGCCTTGTTTTCATGCTTGTTAAGGAATCCAACATATCAGATTGACGACATTCTCTTCTGTATTCCAGTGTTATGCATCCCATGTTGTACTCTTCTAGAACTTTCATTGGTACACTCTGCATATTCATTTGTACATCTTACAAACATGCATTTTATATGTCTATATTCATTTGTGAATCGTGAATGTTTTGAAAAATGTATTCATGATGAATATCATAAAAGATATTGATTATGAATATCATGAAAGAAACATTTTCAGTTGTATGTATTCATCTGTGTGAATCAATTATTCATAATGAATATCATGAATAATGAAAACATACAATATTCATAATGAATATATTAATATTCATCATTAATGATAATGAATAGTAGGTTATTAGGAGTTTCAAAATATATCTGGTTTCTAAATGAACTTTTCCATATACAGAGTAGGGATCAATAGTAACAATTTTTTTTGTTGTTGGTAAAAATGGTGAAAACACACATATTCATCTACCCACTTGTATTAATATGAGTGAAATTTACCATCGTCCAATGGCTCAGAGGTTTTTAATCGTTCTCAGAAAAAAAAATTGTTCTCACATGATCCCGACTATATATATATATATATATATATATATATATATATATATATGCAAAGGTTTAAACGAGAGCAATAAATATTTTAAGAAACGTGAAAAACCAGTATATGCATAATTACATATACACTATATGAACTTCAATATATATATATATATATATATATACAAAGAGAGTTTCAAAAACAAACCCTCTAATTAGTAGAAACCATACAAACCAATCTAAGATATTTATAGAAATTATAAGAGTTAATTTGTTATGATTTGGATATTTATGAAAGGTGATCATAGTTCATTCATTATGATTAACGTTTTAGATCAGGAAGCAATCGAAATATTTATGAAACCAAATATTCATTAAACAATTGTGATTGATTTGTGTGGTTGATACTAATTAAAGATATCGTATTTGAAACTCCCTCTACATATATACTATATAGCTCATATTCACTAATGAATATAGTAATTGGCATATACATACACACACACACACACACATATATAGTGTTGTGTTCACGTGAGATCAACCTGTTTTCATTAGACAACATTTTTACACTTGAAACTTCACAACAAAATATTGTGAAGGTGAAAATAATCTGAACCTTCACAGCAAAAACACTGTGAAAGTTACTTTCACAGTATTTTGCTGTGAAGGTTCAAATATATATATATATATATATATATATATATTTAGGGTTTTTAAAATATTTAGGGTTTTCATAGAGAAGAGAGAGAGAGAGAGAGAGGAGAGAGAGAAACCTCTAAAATCCAGCCTATGTACTTCACATTATTTACATGTTGATTAGCATCCATGTCACTCCAACTTGGCTGATTCAAACAATTTCATGCTCAATCATATTAAAATCAAACAAATAATTTACTAAATTTTTATAGGGTAAATTACATGAAAATACGTACTATTTTGTACTGATCTTTATTTTATATACAGTATTTTTAAAACCTTCGTTTTTTTTGGTATGGAAGATGTGAATTTAAATGAACAGTGTCACACCAATTTGTTGCACCGAATTCGATGTAAGATTTGGTGTCCCAATATAATGATTTTGTGTCAGATTTGATATTTGATAGAAGATTTGGTGTTCCATTATAAATGATGTCTGAGCAAAATACGTTGTATTTTCATGCATTATTACATGTATTTCAGATAATGAAATGTAATTGTTTCACTTACTGCTAAACCGGGCCGAATTCTTGCAGCTGTTTCATCCGTAAGTTTCTCGATCTTTTCGTGATCGATCTTTTCCGTTGCAATTGCACTTCTATCCAGATAAAATGGTGTCACTTCGTTTCGAACTTCATCTGGGATCTTGGATAACCTTCTCGTTTCTCGGTTCATGATCACCCATGTACTGCATATACATACATACGTATATATATATATATATATATATATATATATAACCACATTCGATTTACTCTAAATTCAACCAAATAATAACACATAATTGAAAAAAAAGCCATGAAATTACAATTATATCTGTATGAATATTTCACCTTGTAGCCCTAGTTATAATTTTCTGGGAGACGAAATCACGTATAATCCAGTCTCGTCTCATTCCATTTTTCCCAGCCGCGTTTACCCACGTATCGATTTCAACTACGTCCCCCCTGTCGATTTTTTTAAATACTTTTTGGTTAGAAAATATGAAAATGAGGTGAATTAAGGGAATTTATGTAATAAATTAACTGTTTAATTACCATGAGCTATATTTTTCGACTTGAACTTGGATCCGAGTCACGACCCATATCAGTTTCCGAAGGCTCATTTCGTGGGTCGCACCGAAGCCGTTTCCGGCAAGACCTGCACTTGTTACATGATTAAGGGCCGTTTCCTGCAACACAACCAATTTTTGGAACATGTAAGCAAATAATATACGATTAAAAGTAACCCGTAAAACCCTTGAAAATTGTGTTTAATAACGACATCAAGACTCGTCGCAATGGTCTAAGACTAACGAATGTCGTGTTCCAACAAGGGCACAAATTGTCCCAAAACGTTGGAATCCCTAGACGTTGACTACTGTACAATGTGAAAATACGTAGAACGTAATAAATTGCTCTCCAAAAGAGCCATTTAAAAGAAAAATGACGTTCTGACATATATTGACGAGAAAATGCCAAAATCTAGACGATGTGGGACTCTAACATGATGATTGATGGTCAGTAAAGATCGTCTTTATCTTGCGTTATAAAGATTTGGTAAGAACAACTGAAAGGAAATAAAAAAAGGAACTTTCAACCTACTTGTAGAAGATTCATCAACGTTTCCATGGTGGCGGTCTTATCTGGTCCGATTTCATAAGATCTAATAACAAACGTTTGTCGATAAACAAATCGATTCTCAACAAATCTACCTAAAAGAACCCCGCGATCATCGGGCTCTTCAAAGCTACAATCTTTAACACCTATCCCTCTCTGATCACCTAAATGCACCCCATTCACCTTCTTCCCATTCACCGTTTCGACCCCTTTACCAGAACTCCCAACGTTCGCCTTCACCTTAAACGACTGTCTCAAGAACTTTCCGTTTCTCGAGCCAGATACCAAGAAACCCGCCTTGAAAGCGTTCTTTTTCGCGGTTTGAATATGATTCTTTTGAAGATAACAACATTGTACAAGATTGTTGGTTGATGATGCCATTGAAGTCATATTACAAAGAATGCAAAGAGAGATATGAAAAAGGGAAATTTAGGGTTTTCTTGGCTTGAATGGTTATTTGGCTTACCAATTTGGGAAGGACAAAGTTGGTGTAATTGTCATGGTAGATACAACTAATTGGTTTTGAAATTAAGGTTGCAATTAGACATGAATGGGAGTGAAATTAGTGGGTGATTAGGAGGATGATTAAAGAGTAATTAATGGAGGTGGGTGTGTGTGTGTGTGTGTTTTGTAGGTGAACAACCATCGTGGGTGGGGGAGAAAATGGTAATTTAAGAGGATTTGGTCAATGGGTTATCACAAAAGTAGGGTCTTTTGTTGGTTACAAGTCTTTGTGGTTTGGAGTGTGATTATGGTATTGGAAGGTGGCAAAGTGTGGATCTTGGTCAAAAGAAACAAAATCAAGATTCATCAAGTGGGTAAAAATGACCATATTACCCTTTTCTTGAAAACTATTTTTATCATCAATGGTTTTTTTATTCGACTGATATGTTGTATAATTTTAACTGATGGTCATAAATTTTAAGACTCATTGTTGACAAATATGTTGTTTTTAGACAAATCGAATAAGTTTTGTTGTCTTAAATGTTGTATAATTCTTTTACGTGTTTGATATTAATGAAATGGTTCTCGTCTATAAAGTGAAATCAGTATCATTAGTTTACAATTTGATGTTGAGGTCGGTTATGTGTTATATTCGAGTCATTGTTGGTATATACGTTACACCCTCGACATCAAGAGGTAAAAGCAATGGTCTTGAGTTGACTCGTCAACTGAGTTCGAGTTGGTACTTTGAAAAATTGCTCTTCAATCTTGTATACTAAAACCCTGCACATTGATTGATGGTTAAAAAATATATTGATTGACAACCTGACATCCACACTAAATGGTCCTTGACTCTGCCATACCCAGGTTACCAGTAGAACCCAATCTATCAAAGGTCAAGAATTTAAATCTCACCACGGATGAGCAGTGTCTGAGTATTTGTCGTTTATAAATGTTATATATTGAAAAAGTTCACACTCTAAACATAAAATATTATAAGATTAACAGTCAAAATAAGGGGCCGTTTACCCAATTGCTTACCGGGTAAGCGCTTACCGATAGAAGTCAACACTATGATTTATTTTGATGCGTAAGATTTTAGTATACCAAAACATATCAAGTGCAACAATTTAGTGGGTAAATGCTTGCTTGGGTAGGAGTTGTCATCCTCACTTACCGGGTAAGACTCTTCATCATTCTCATCGCTCTTACCCGGTAAGATTCTGACCCTTCTCATGTTTATCCGATGAGAAAATTTATCCGGTAAATACTTACCAAGTAAGTATTTAGTAAACGACCCCTAAGTACGGAATAAAAATTATTCATTTCAGAAATATAAAAAAGTAAAACCAAATTAAGGTTTAAATTAATTTTGCAAATAAAAAGTTGAAAAAAGCATAAACGTATTGGGCCTGGGCCAAGGCCCTAGGGTAGTCATGTAAAATGTTTAGGACTGGGCTTAAAGCCCATAAACAATTGTGATTAGAGTTGGGCCCATTCTCCCGATCGAAGACCCCTCGATTTCGATTCAATTTCAACCACCGGTCTGTGAAATTTGTTCAATTTGGATTAAACCGTCACACAACAAATAAAAATGGTTATCGTCGTCAGATAGTTCTGCCGATAATTTCACAATGGCCTTTAGATGAAAAATTCGTTAGCAATAACTCAGTCAGTAAATCACGGACGTATTTTAAAAAGTACCAACGGATCCCTCAGTAATGCGTTACAAGGTTGATATGGCGAATGATGTGGTATCCGGTTAATGCTTAAGCAAATAATAATGAGTTTAATATCACATCATTCACTACATCAACATGATAACCGGTTAATACTTCAACCGGTTGTAAGGTACTTAAATGTTTAAAAATTTTCATTTAAGATACCAAAATGAAAGTTTTAAAAGTACATTATTTTTTCATACAATTTATCCTAATAAAATATTACTATTTTAAATAAGAAGTTTCCAAGATGGTATCTTGGAAAGAAGATTCGTATTCGATGTCTAATTGTATGTTTATTAGAAACGTGTGCATACAACATTAACTAATTTCACACGTGGAAAATATGCATATTTATTTTAATTATCACATGTGTGATTTCATTTGACTTTTTAATGCATTTGTTTCGGTTCTCTTTTTGAAAAGTAAAGAAAAATATATAATAAAACGCTTATAATTTTCATAAATATTTTGTTTAATTAACTTTGATTAAGGGGATATTTAACAGTTGCTGAATGGTTTGGTACAAAATGATTAAGTGGTCAGAATGATTAAGAGACTCTAATGATATAGTGCAAAATGAAATATAATTGTTTGATAATTGTTTACAATGAAATTAGGGCGCTAAATGGTTAAGGAAGACCCATGATACAAAATAATTCAGAGGGTTTTAGAATCATTAAGAGGCAAACTCTTTTTTGTCAAACAAAATTCACCTATTACCGATTCAGATATTGTTTCTTTATGGAACTATTCAGAGGTAAACAAACAACCCCTAGTTTTACCTTTTTAATTAAATATCGACATGGTGGATGTTTTTAATGTATCGATTGTCTTTAACGATTTAGCCTTTTTTTAAATTTCTCGTTCGGTTTCATCTCATTTCGATTGTGCATATCTCAGTTTGAGCAATAACTTCCTGTATTTTCTTGATCAATAATACAGAGAGCCACGTAGAGCAACCGTTAGATAGGAAATCGAGAGGGCAATAGAAAGAAAAGAACAGAGGGTCGTGATTGAACGAGAAGATAACGATGCTACTGATTCACCTGATTTTTCACATTTAGACAATATGGTGGCAACAGTGAAGATACTACTGCAGAATGATCAAGGATGAGTATGTGTAGTATATCTGAAACAATGTTCTTTATCTGGGGAACTTTTTGGTTCAGTATTGCAAGAAAAGAGCTACTGAAAGTTTCTGTTTTGGTTACTGTTGATAATGTTAAAGTGTTGCTGGTGTTATGTATGTTACTGTATAATTAATTAACATTAATGTGTTGTTTCACACTTTGAAACAACACATGACACCTAATACAAAACAAAGCAGTATTGTTTCATATCGTGTCACAACATATATATATATATATATATATATATATATATCATTTGTTCTTCCTCAGATTTCGAGTAAGACAAAAATAAACATGAGAACTCGCACATGAAAGCAGATTATTTCTATCTTCTAGCTGAACTGTGTTGGATTTCAGTGTCGATTTCGTTACCATCACTTGTTTCGTAGAGGTAGAAAACGTACGAGAAGAGACATAGACGATATAAATCGACGTATCGCTTTTTGGGGGGGGGGGTAAATGCGAGAATGATGATTACAAAGTTTTGGATGATGGATCTGATATAATATAAAAAAAATCAGATATATTTTTATCACCCACCCCTGATATAATCAAGCACCCTGTAGCTTTAAACCCTAATCAATTTAAAGCATAAATAGTTGAGTTTTTTTTTAATGCATGTGTAATTACATTATTGCCCTTGAAGAATGGTGGATTTACCAAAGCAAAATCCTCAACTGAACAAAGCTTTAAGAGTGTGTTTGCCACTAGCCCTGCTTCTTAGTGAAGTAATTTTCATTTTATATATTAAAAATTAAAATATGTGGTTTCCATTTAATTTATTAATATTTTTAACTTTATAATAAAAAGAAATACTTTTCCTTATGGATTATTTCATAATAATAAGGAATTTATGTTTTTTATTTTATTTATTTTAATTGTCTTTTCGGTTGATAACGAATCTATGAGTACAGTGAAATCATGTTTATAGGACGTTAACGATGTTTAAGCGTTTTAGTAGAATGCTATATATGGTTTAAGTTTATAGAACCAAACCGTACACTGCAACACAGGGGACCTCTTCCTGCGGAAAAAATCAGCCAAAAGTCCGCAGGAAAATGTGTTTATTGGTGGATTTCCCGGCCGGAAAAACGATCGCTGGAAATGTTAATTACCAGTGGATTTTCCTTTTTCCAGCCCAGTCAAAATTTCCCAATTTACTTGACTTAATAACGTTGATCAATAATTATTATTAGTGTACTGGGGGATAAATTTATGAATTTTAAAAATTAATCTTTTTATAGGATGATTTTGTACGTCTTAACAAGTCTTTTAAGGACATTTTCAAAATAAAGTGTCGTATTAACTATTTTATGGAATAATTTTGAGAGGTGTCGTATATACATATCTTTTTATAGGACACTTGTTTTTATAAAACATTTTTTCAAATGATGTCCTGTAAATAGCTAATTACGACACTTTATCTTGGAGATATCGTAAAAAAAACGTGTTAAAACGTTCAAAAATGTCCAATAAACCTGTTGCAACACATTTAGATGGAATGTTTTATCATTTGATCCTATAAATTTATGTCGTATAAAACAGTTACTGAATAATTAGACAATTATGACATCTTATAAACCCAGTTTTATTATACTATAATTTATAATATTTACGTTGTTTTAAATTTTTTTTTTAGCAACAATGATCGGTTTTTCTTTTTCTTAAGGTGTATTTTACTGTATTCAGATATGTTGGATTCATGGGTTGTTTACTTACAATTTAATAAGTTTAATGGTCCGAGTGGCTTACAGTTTAATCGTTAAGCCGTTAAGCCGTTAAGCCAAAGTGACTATATGGAATAAGTCAATATCTCTCACTTGTCTCCATTAAGCCATCACAAACAAACCAACACCAGATATACACCATAACTAAGCCAACCATCTCTTTTTGCCTCCCTCAAACCCATCGGTTTCTCGTTCTTTAGATAGATAAATTCATCCATACAGATAATTTAACGCATATATGATTTAATAAAAAGTAGAGAGGTACTCGCGCGATACAGCGAGATACATCTTGATTTTAATATTTTAATTTATTTCTTTATCTTAATCGATGTTATAATATGGTTTTATGTGATTTTGAGAAAGTGATGATGTTTTTATTTTTGAATAAAATATAA
>NC_037533.1:18553258-18585319 GCF_001531365.2 Cynara cardunculus var. scolymus | reverse complement strand
TATAATTTTTTATAAATATAATAACTAAGTATTTGAAATAAGATGTTTATCCAATATTTGATTATGTTTATCTGCAGTTAGTTAGACGAATTCAAGTATGGAGCTTTAATAAGTTGTATTTATGCACAATTTATTTGTAATCTTAAATTTTAAGTAATATGTATCAATAAACAGTACTTCATGCATACAAAATGGTTTTTAAGAGTTTTTGTCAAATGTTTTATGATATAGTATAGACTAATTGTGTACCCGCGCAATGCGGCGGGAGCCATGAATTTTAACGATTTTGAAGTTCCACTGGTTTTATAAGATAAGATTTAACGATGATATATGTTACATTTGGTCTTTACATATTAATACAATTTGAATAAATAAGAGTTATGGTTCCAATTACAGACTATCGATGAAAAAAATTGTATGACAATTTAAAATCCAATATATTTAAAATCGAACATATTTAAACGACTCCACAAATGTGTTCGATTTACAACAAGAGCAAAAAACCAAGAAACTTGAGTTTTAAGATAAACACTCAAAACCAATAAAGAAAACTATAAATTTGACAGATCATAAGCCATGAAAAGATAAAAAAAAAAGATGAGTTTTAGAATAAAATTTCAACTGTTTACCTCTTTCTTGTCCAGAAACTCAGATTAAGGTTGAATTAATACATGTATATATATATTTCAAAAAAACCCAAGAACATATTAATTCGGAACATATTATACAGTGCAATTTGGATAGCCTAACCCCAATATATATAATATATATATATAAATAAATAACTATAAAAGTATAAATTGTAAATATTAAAAATATTTTTTTTACAGTATATATAATATATAATAATATAATTAAGTAAAAAAACTATTGAATATTGGACTCATTTCGAAGGTATTAATGAGACGATTATAATGGTGTAACTTGTTAAAATAAAAATGTATTTTTTAAACATATTTTAATTGATATACGATTATGTATATTAATTTGATAAAAGTTAAAAATGAAATATTTAAAAGTAAATAACATAAAGTAAATTAATTAACTAATTATAGGGGTATAAAGTATAAATTTAAAATTATAATTTTAAAAAAATGGGTTGTGAGAGGGTGAGTGTATGTGAGGAGAGGAGGGGGTGAAAAAGTGATATAAATGATATCTTGATCATTTATATTTTAAGATTTTAAGACTTTTGTTAAATTTGCTTTATAAGATAGTATAGATATAGATAGTTGGTCTAACAATTGAGATTCAAAAAGATGGTTTAAAACTTATGTTTCCAAGAAGAAAAGAGTATGTGCTCATTTTTATGTTATAAAAGGGTAAGTGGTACGGCAAAGGTAAATAATTTAAAGCCAATTTTGAATTTTGGTCTCTGCTTTAAAAAAAAAACAGGGTTGTTTACCAAACTGTTACCTGAGTAAGCGTTTATTAGAAAAATTCAACGCTATTACTTATTTACCGGGATACGTTTTAATCCACCAAAATTGTATCATGTGCAACAATTTATCCGGTAAGTGCTAATTGTGGTAAGAATCGTCGCCTTCACTTACTGGGTAAGACTCTCGGTACTTGTCTTCGCTCTTACCGGGTAAGATTCTTGGTGCCATATGCATCCGATTAGGTAATGTGATTTGGTGAGCGCTTACTCGGGTAAGTGTTTGTTAAACGACCTCTAAGTCTTTTAATTGATGATATGAAGAAATCAAGAAATAAAAATACAATAACAAGTTGTCTCATGTGGATAGAGAAGTAGATTTGTGAGATTCTTATAAGTTTAAAATTATAGGTTACCAATAACTTTCACAACAGTTTTACATTGAACTTGAAATTATTGGGTCAGCGTTTTACCTTGGGATCTGTAGCGTCACAAATCTGAACTCAATCTTACGATCATAAAACTGAAACATATTGTAATTTTATCAGTAAAAAAATATGCTACTGAAAAAAAAAATACTATTTCCTTTATGTGAAAGAAATATCTTATCCAATACAGTATGTTTACCAAATTTTTTATTAAGTACTGTATGGATAAATTTGTTTGTCCGGATAAATTTGTCTGTCTGGATAAATGAGTGTTGTTTACTTTTTTTTTAATCTGAACCAACTATCTGAATAACATAAATGATCGATTTACCCCCCAATATTAATTATTTGAACATCAAAACAAAAAAATCATAAAGAGGTTGATGATGGGGTGTCTCATTTGGGAAGGAGGCGATACTTTAAACAAGGGGTAGGAGCAGGGACGGACCCAATTTTTTTTTTCCAAACAGTAGCACCTTATAATTAATATAGTATAATATACATCTATAAATAATTACAAAAAATATGGTTTTTATAGTACCGATAGGGCTGTAAACGAACCGAAGTTCAGCGAACCGTTCGTGAACCGTTCGGCGGGAAGTTCGTTTATGTTCATTTATTTAATAAATGAACGAACGTGAACTATTTTTTTTGTTCGTTTAGTTAAATGAACGAACATGAACAAGAGTCTCGTTCGTTCATTTATGTTCGTGAACGTTCGTTCATTTACCGTTTGTTTACGTTCGTTTATATTCGTTCGTTTATGTTCGTTTATATATTAAGTTTAATATATTATAATTTATTTATTTACTTTGAATTCAAATAATATTTATTTATGTTCGTTTAGTCCGTTCGTTTACGTTCGTTTAGCATGTTWACGAACGAACATAAACGAACACGAACACACCTTATTTCTAAATGAACGAACACGAACACATAGATTTTCGTTCGTTTACCGTTCGTGTTCGTTCGGTTAAGTTAAACGAACGAACATGAACAAGCCTCCGTTCGTGTTCGTTTGGTTCGTTTACAACCCTAAGTACCGATAAACAACTCCTAAACTTGTACCCGACGCGTCTTCATCTTTTGAAAACGGTCAATATATACCCAAAAATAATTACAAAAAGTATGGTTTTGGTTATTTGGGCTTTGTTTTGTTTGGGTTTTAGTTGCACCATTTGGATTTCAGGGAAATACGGTAACACCTTCTAAAACGATACGGTTGCACCGTTAACAAACCTAAATTTTTTACCCTTCGGCCGCAAAATAATACGGTAGCACGTGCCACCCATGCCACCACACCAGGTCTGCCCATGGGTAGGAGTGTCATTTTTGCGGCTGAATGAGGACAACACACCATTTCTATCTGTGCAATTAAGCCATGTTCTATGTAAATAAGCCGTAAGTAAACAACCCAAATAAGCTGTGCAAATAAGCCAGATATACCAATAAGACTAATTAAGCCGCAAGTAAACAGCTCCATTGGATATACCAAAAAAGAATTTTGAGACGTATGTTCTCTAAAACAAAAATCCGAACAAAATACGTTATACAATTTCAAAATAAAATCAAAATATATGTTGTTTATATGCAATTTGGTTTTAAAAAACCATTATTTGACTTAAAATCATGAAAAGAAATCCAACAAAATTGATCAAATGGGTTGAAACAATGGATGGTATACAAAAACCCATTGGAGTGGAACCCTTGTTTCATTATGAAACAAGCAAAAGTTAGACCACATTATTTTTTTAGTGGGGTTTGCTTCCCCCTTTTAAATTTTCTTCGGGTTGGTGTGACTGTTACAATCATTAAAGATATTTTTCAGATCGGAAATAAATTTACTGTTAAAACCAGTCAAGTTTTCAATAAACGATGAAATGATTTATATGTTTGTAGCTGATGTGAAGAGTTGTATTCGTGCTATTTGTATACTTCCTTCATCTTTTTTTTGAATCGTACTGTTGGTTGCGAAGATGGTTCTGTAAATACACTGACAATCTGTCGAACTCGTTGTATTGATTCAGGTTTAAAGATTTCATCTGTTTAGCTGTAGCTTTGCTGAATAATGGAAAAACAAGCTTAGAAAGCTTTCAAGAAAACTTATTACTGTCGAAATACAAAATTTATTACAGTTCGGGGAAGACGTGTACAAACGAGATATGCAGCAACAAGAAGAAGGAAAAAGATTACATAGAGGGACTCCTGAACACTTGTCAGATATGTGCCGAAAGGTCGAGAAAGTTGGAAATCTGATGACAGAAATATACCTAACTTATTTAAAAGAAAAATAAGAGATACAAGTGATATTTATTGGTATATTCTACTCAAAAAGGGGAGTAATGGACTACCTCCAATAAGAGAGGTACCAAATCCCATGCAACTCATAAAGAATTTAGGGTAAAAGCAAAAGCACTTCAATAATTCACCACTAAATATCAATCAACCCCCTTAACTTTTCCAAAAGTAATACAATTGCTTAAAGAAACAAGAAAAAGCCACATGTGATGGAAATCCCACTAAATTAACTCCTACTTTTCTTCCTTATATATCCCACCACCACCATTGCTCTATGTTCAGCGGTATGAACCACAGAACCACCAACAAGCCATCGAAAGTTGCCTATTACGTATCTTTCTTTTGAAAGATTTGTTTTCGGTCTGTAAAACCCCCGAAAGAATGGATCCTTCAAGGATACATGTTTATCGGGCACGAGCAACCAAGAAGCACAAAGGGGAACAACTGTTGAACGATGTCATCTTGTATACCCTGACCACATTAGCATGTACCTCATTTTGTTCAAGTCCGTTATGGTACCCTCCATTTTGTGCCACCTTCAACGTCTTTTTCTTCTTCTCTCTTCCTAAGATAACCTCATTTTTCATCACTAGCAAGGCTCTGTTCATCATGGGCAACCTCATTGTCTTATTCCTATTGGGAGAATCGAAGTTTTTTGCCTCTAAGTCTAAGGCTTACAAAGAGGTTTGCCATGATAAATACAAATGCAAGCGTATTGATCAACTTCAGGCTATCTCCTCAACTGAGGAAGAAACGACTATGAGGGTTAGTAACGATGCTTTAGAACAAGAGAAGCAATTGATGATCTGTGGATCAAAAACTAGCAACGAGGGCGACCGTGATGAGTTTTTTGAATTGTGCAATGATGAAGAAACTTGTGAATCAGGTGTTGATAACATGACCGAATCATTTGGTCATGAGGAAGAAGATTTAAGTTGTTCGGAACAGAACGTAAAAGCAGTTGAGGAAGAAAAACACCAGGGTTTGGAGGGTGATGGGGACGTGAGTTTGCCCGCCGAAGAATTGAACAAGTTGGTTGATGATTTTATTGCTAGAATCATTAGACAAAGAAGGCTTGAAACATAACTTGTAGGGGTTAAATTTGTAAAAATAATGATAGATGAGGGTGGAGAGTGCAATTTTTAGAAGTGCTTGAGAGAATGCCAAGAATGATGCCTTGGGGGAAGAAAATATATAAATTAGTCTCTCTTGTTTTTTGGTTGCAATAAAGAATATTAAACAATTTGCATATTTAAGAAAATAGTATAGAGAAAGGTTGATTTGAAAAATGGTAAATATTTAAGAAATAATAAATGATCCAGGCCTTTCATCTTATCAACATTTGTGGTTTTGATTGTGAAGTATTGGATAATTTCTTGCATGGGTATGTGGAAGATATAAGAGTAGTTTCGTAACTTTTACTAATAAACGGCAAATGGGTTCATATGTGAACCCGTGTGATTCACATATGTTCATATATGAATCAGTTAATTAGTTCATATGTGAATCACATGAGTTTATATGTGAATCAGTTAATTAGTTCATATATGAATTACAAGGGTTCATATATGAATCAATTAATTAGTTCATATGTGAATCACTTAAAATAGTTCATATGTTAATTACATGGGTTCACATATATGAACATATAGTTCATATGTGAATCATACGGGTTCACATATGAACCCGTTTGCCGCCTATTTATAAAAGTTACATAACTATCTCTTCAATTTTTTGCATAGTTGCAAATTTTGATCAGTGAAAGTCGCAATTATTGAGCAGTCAAATCTGATCTTGACCATATGAAGGGTTAAGATGACTTCTCAATAGTTACCGTTTCTCAAAATAACCTATGACAACAAAAACACACACACACACACACACACACACACATATATATATATATATATATATAACTTTAAAATCTAGTAAACTATGATAACTCGATTGTAATCAATGAACCGTGAAGAAAACACACCCATAAAGGAAATTGAGAAAAACCAATACATTATGTGTTATTTTATATGATTAACATATATTTGTTTCACAGTGTGTTATCATCTAAATGATTTAATTGATTAACATATATTTGTCTCACAATGTATTTATTTTACATGTATTTTTGTTTCACAATATAAAAAAAAAATTAGACGTAAAATAACCAAATACATATGAAATAAACATATCCTAAAACAAATATATGTTAACCATAAGGGTGGTGCCTGATTGGTTTGAACTTGGCTCCAAATGTCAAAAGTAACAGGAGGTCCCAGGTTTAAATCCAAGGAGGAATAAAAATCCCCTCGTGACTACGGAGGTTCAAATGCGGTAACTCTGGGCTATCTGCGAAGCAGGTGGTCGCCCTGGGATTAGTCGGCTCGCACAGCGGGTTAGATATCCAGGTTAATAAAAAAAAAACTTTAAATTCTAACCTTAGATAGAAAAAAACATCTAAAATAATATCTTATAGGAGAAAAGCAATCCATCAAATTTTGTGCTCGAGATGCCGAGATGATATTATGGTCGTAATTTATATTACTAGAACCAAATCTAAACGTTTTTGCAAACCATGATGACCATTTTGTAATTTTAGAACTATAGTTACAAAAAATATTACTTTAGACAAACAACATGGACCAATGTGAGGGGATTTTTTGACTCATTTAGCGTTTGAGGCTAGTGGGGTCCTGAGATTGAACTCAAACCTGTCTTATATTTGGACAATGTCATCCCACCCTTTCCCAACTGAGCTATACGTCAGAGACTACGTTTAAAAGTATATTAGGACCACTTTTTGTTCGTTAATAGTAGTTTTCAACATAAGAAATCGACATGTCAACCACAATTTCTTTTACGAACACCAAAAGGCGATTACAATTGAAAGTTGGTTCAGGAATACCATCTTTGTAACAAAATATTATAATAAAGCGGAGCGAATAATGTTGATCCTGACATATGCAACGGTTTTTAAAACGTGACAAGACTTACTTATCTGATGATGTAATATTTGAACTGTATTTTTTTTTCTTGAAAAATAATGAAAACGGGTTAAAAGTCGTTCAAATAATTTAAACCCACAAAAACCCTTTTATTAAAAAAAATAGATTATTAATTTTTTTTTGTTAATTTTTTTTTCTTATTTTCCTTAATAAAAACAATTTAAAAGGTTTTATCATAATAAATTTATTAAAATGATGGATGGGATTGTGACAAATTTAAATAAATAGGGGGCAAAAGTAGAATTCATAAAACCAGAGGGGTGTTCTTGCAATTCCCAAAACAATGCACTATAAAAGCGAAACAGTTTTCGACGTACGACGATGATTATTACTGCTTATAAGGTTTAATGTTTAACATATAACTGTGTGATCGTAGTGATGGATATTACCAGAGAGTTGTTTAATGTCGTATTTCTTCTTTACTCGATCATCAATTTCATCTTTTATGTGCCTCTGATTTGGTTATTCAATTTGTTAAGAGTCTGCTTTAGATTTGTTTATCTTGAAGAACTTGCTGGAAAAGTAATACTCATTACTGAAGCTTCATCTGGTATTGGTAAGGTAAGATCTGTTTTTAAACTTTTACCTGTAGAAGTTTTGATTACGTTTAAAGGAACAACTGATGACTCTGTTATGAATTTGGATGTACGAAAGCATTTGGCGATTGAGTATGCAAAAGAAGGGGCCTGTTTGGCTTTAGTTGCAACGAGAGAGAAGCAGCTGCAGACGGTGGCCCGAGATGCAAAGGCAATGGGATCACCAGATGTGATTGCGATCCCTGCAGATGTTTCCAAACATCAGGATTGTAGCAGATTAATTGAACAAACCATCCAACATTTCGGTAAATGTGAGTCACGTACTTACATTTCTGTAAATATATCTGGATATTTTCAAGTAAATATTTGCCTACCGTTTGAACAAACCATCAATAGATTTTTTTAATTAAATTCAGCAATGAAACACCATTGTTCTGTTTGAAATGATGTAACGAAGGACTCAAACTTTATAAATTCAATTAGTTAAATATTAAATATTGTGATTGTTAGAGGTTGTTTGTTTACCTCTTAATAGTTCTATTAACAGGCAGAGTATGAATCGTTAAGAGGTGAATCTTGTTTGGCAAAAAAAAAATCTGCCTCTTAATGATTCTAAAACCCTCTGAATAATTTTGTATCATGGGTCTCCTTTAACCATTAAGCGCCCTAACTTCATTGTAAACAATTACCAAACAATTATATTTCATTTTGCACTATATCATTAGAGCCACTTAATCATTCTGATCACTTAATTATTTTGCACCGAACCATTCAGCAACTGCCAAACAGCCACTAAGTGTAATTTTGTTTTAATAGTGGATTATCTTGTGAACAATGCCGCCATTGCAACATACGGTTTCTTTGAAGACCAAACTTTTGTCCCTAATGATAATCCCGTCATGGTACGTATCTCTCTTTCAATCATATCGTATTTATATATCTGTGTGTTACTGATTTGGATATAAATACAGGTTTCAATTCGAGCAAATCAAGTTGAACTAGGTGATGAATTAAGATTGATTGTAGATACAACGTATGCGATATTTTTTTTCTTTCAAAAAGATTAGAATTAAAAAATGTATCAAAATATAACGAAATTCACTTAAATTTTTATTTAGTATAACGATAATTTTTTCTCAGTTAGTGTAACAAAAATAAATCATAAATGGATTTCCAGTGTGCATGGCATCGATTAATTTTGATGTGTCATTTTTTGGTGCAGCAACTTGAAATCCACGTTATCAGTAGTTACAAATCTATCGCTAAATACAAATTAAAGTGAAACTCGTTACATTTATACCCAGATTAAGTTGGACAAAGGGTCGTTTACCGAATGTTTACTGGGTCAATTACCCTACCAGATGTACATGACAAAGACTTAGAATCTTGCCCAGTAAGAGCAGTGGACAGGACCGAGAGCCTTATCCTATAAGTGAAGGTGACGACTCTTATTTGATTAGCGCTCCGTTGATAAAAATATTGCATATGATGTCGTTCCAATTGATTAGAAATATAACCCGGTAGGTTAAAAAAACAATGTAGTATTCTAACAAATACTATTAAAACTTTGAGTAAATTACAAATTTGGTCCTTATGATTTGTTGAAAATAAGAATTTTTCGTCTCTGTAGTTTTGAAGTTACAAGATGGTCATTGTGTTTTGCAATAATGTGCAAGTTTGGTCCCTCTCTCTAACGGTTAAATGATGAGTACTTTCGTTCTTTTATCGATTTCTTTTTGTCTTTTACCCCAATCAAAAACCACAAGAACCAAAATCATAAAATCGATTTTGATAAGGGTAAAAGAAAAAAAAAATCTATAAAAAGAACGGAAATATCTCTCATGAACGGAATTTTTTAACAACCGTTAAAAGGGGAGACCTAATCTAAGCGTTTTTTCAAGCTATGATGATCATCTTGTAATTTCAAAACTATAGAGACAAAAACTATTATTTTCGACAAACCACAGAACCATATTTGTAGCTTACTCTAAAACTCATTAAGCCCACTTGACCCTTGATATAATTTGTTATTTGTAATACATTATTTCGGAAAAGATCATGATATTGCACTGATCAAGTAAAAAACACAGATAAAACCCAAAATTTCAATAAAATAGTATGAGTTGTACTTCTTGTGAGTACTGAGCTCTTGCCTTCTTTAAAATCACTGTATATTTGATTTTTTTTTACATGTTGTTTTTGATGCACAGTTATATGGGTGGTTTGCAATTGCTGGTTACAAATCCTTTTGCACAAATATTACATAAAGCAGTAGAACTCAATACTTTGTTGTTATACAGGACATTAACTTTTGGGGATCTGTTTATACCACACATTTTGCACTTCCACATCTAAAGAGGAACCAAGGAAAAATAATCGTGATCTGTTCTTGTGGGGGTTGGTGCGGGACTCCAGGATTAAGCGTGTACAATGTGAGTACATACATTCACCGCTTTACATGTTTATCTTGATTCATTTTTTTGGGTAACTTTGGGTTTCCGAGTCAGCTTATGTGCATTAGTTAATGCCTTTGGTAACCATGAACGGACTAGAGTCATCGTAAATGAACGTCCATGACTGCAAGAGGTTTGGCAGCATCTGGATTCCAGCCTACAGTAGATGAGATTTTCCACTACATCCCCTTTTGGCTTAACCAGTGCACCACAATCCAAGTTACCAAAGCTTTTAATAGTATTCCCTTGTTTTTTACAAACTTGTTTTTAATACTAAAAAGACACACGCTTTATAAATGTCAATAACATTTAAATCAGCATTCTTATCCAAAATCAGTCTTTTTTTTGAAATACAACGTTTTTTTACCTGTTCTTTTCGCAAGAAAGCTGTTTGCTGGTAGAAAACCCCAGTATGATTGTTAAAAAAGTTTCGTTACTGATATATAATTATGTTTTCTTTATCACAATGGTGTTATAGGCAAGTAAAACCGCGTTGGTAAGTTTCTTCGAAACCCTAAAGATGGAGCTTGATTCAGAAGTTGATATAACAATCGTTACTCCAGGATTGGTTGATTCCAACTTGACCGAGGAAAAATGGATGGAAGAGGTACACACTTTATCCCTTAGTTTCTTCGACACAGTATACATCAATATCTGTGAATAAATACAAGCTCACAACTCAGTATTTTAAGAATCCATTAATACAATTTACAAGTGTTCATAAGTTTTATTGTGTTATGATATGAAGCAGATATCTCTATTTTCCACAGGGTTCTTGTTTGATGGTTTTTTGCTTTCTTTATTTTGTTTTGGAATTCATATTGGACCAGGCAAACGTAAAGTGGGCGCCAACGGTATCAGTTGAAAGGTGTGTTAAGGCGATTGTTAATAGCACCAAATGTGGAGATAAATATGTTGTAGAGCCACCGTGGATGATGACAGTATTACTATGGAAGATACTCTGTCCAGAGATTTTCAACTGGGTTATGAACTTTCTGTTTGTAACTTGGCCAAATATTTCGTCAAAAAAAGCAAGATCCCACAAGTCTCGTTGATTTCAACCTGCTGATTTTGGAATGGAGAAAGACGTGTAAGTCGTATCCGTGTTTGTCTTAAAAGTACTGTAGTTGTTTGAGTCAAATTATATGACAGATGATAATTACGAGTGGTTCATATCTGAGCATGCGTTCTCTAAAAGGAAATGAACATATAGTACATAGATGCTTGATCGTTCAATGGTCAAACAAATAAATTCTAAAATATGTTGCAAACAGTATGCAATATTTATATAAAATCCACTTAACAGTGTTTGAGGTTACGGTTTGCGTATATGAAAAAATACTGTTGTAGTAACGTATGTCTTATCAATGTGGCTTAATGATCGAGTTGGACATGTTAGACCATCTCCAGTGAATGCACCAAATCTTGCATCAAACCCTCTCCGATGAATGGTCTGTTTTTTACACTATTTTACTGTCATAAATAGTAAAACACCAAATTTGTTGTACTATTGATGATATATCATAGCCGGTTACAACAATATAGACAAATGAATATCAAAGGGTCTTTGGCCTAGTGGTATCTGAGCCTCTTGCTTCTTAGGAGGTCAGTGGTTCAAACCTCATTAATAGTGAGGAGGGTGTGTGAGTTTATTTGTTACATTTGTCGTATATAAGATATAAATAGGCGCATCATGACATTTATTAAAAGAATGACCATAGAAATAGGCGCATCATGACATTGTAAGATGTCTCGTCCGGATGAACTAGTTGGTTCTAGAAATGTTAGAAAAAGTGAACGAAAAAGATGAATAAAAAGTGCAGACAGAGACACTGCAAAATCATAAAGCAGTTCCTATTAATGGTATATGGAATGCAAGCCAGCTCTAAGATCACATCTTTGGAATAAAATCAGTTGGAATAAGAAGCGAGTATAAAAAATGTTGTCCAAAAACTTTTAAACGAACAATAAATTAATTTATTTTGTGTTTTATTATTATTTTTTTCATTTCTAAACATTTGTTATAATATTAATGTTAGATTCATAATTTAAAGTAGAAAAAATCACAACATTAAGCAATAATTAAACTATTGTATTTTTTTGACAACCAATATTTCATTTAAATAAATTATTCATATATTTTTATAAAGAAAAAGGTCTAAAAACCCAATAATTTTAGTGATTGAAATGATTAAGTCCTTAGACAATTTTTTTGGAACAAATAAGTTCTTGGACATTCCAAAATATGTTAAATAACTCATTGGACTTTCTAAAACCTGTTAGATACATTCTTTTGACATATAAAACTGGTTAATTTGGTAAACATTTTTTGAACCAAATGAACTTTCATATTTTAAACGATTAAGTCTCTAAACATTTTTTGAACCAAAAAAGTACTTACATCTATAAAATGAAACAAATATACTAAAAAAGTACTTACACTTAAAAAAAATATTGATGAAATATATTTTAATTAAAAATAAAAAATATTATGTAAATGATTTTTCAAATTAAAAAATAAAAAAAGATTGAAAAGGATCACGGATAAAATTTATTTTAATTAAAGTTAAAATATATTCCGTTGGTGATTTTTCTAATTGAAAAAAATAGCAAATAATTTAATTAAACTATTGACGAATTAACGATAAAATTTAACTAAATACATAATTAATTGATTAAAGAAAAAGAAAATAAATTAAAATCCTTTAAAAAAATTACTAAAATAATATAAAAAAAACACAACCTTTCATGATGAATGATATATTTTTAAAGAGTATATTTATAAAAATGACGCGTTCTTTTTTTCATGTTTAAAAACATAATAAATCATTTTTATTTCGTTACTTTTTTAAAACATAAATAAAAAAAATTATTTTCATCTGTTGGAGATCCGGAGATGGATGGGACCCGCAGATGGGAGTGTGGATACCACGTGTAGGGTTGCAAGGGTACGAGAGTAAGGACTGGAAATGGAGTTACCTCGAGTACCGGTTAAAAACCAGGTCTAAAGTCTGAAAAGAACTCGTTATCTGATAGTAGCTGTGAAATAATTATGTGTCCAGTTAGCAGTCAATTTTTGTGCCTAGATCTTTACAATACCCAACCGTGTCTTTCGATATCATCAATCGAAAAATACTGTGTTCTCGAATCTAATGTTCTGTTTTGTCTCCAATCTTGTCAAGATACGTCATCAATTTATTAAGCTTCGAGAATTAAATTATAAATAAAATGAAATAATGATGTGTTTTTACGTAAAAGAACATGATTTTTACTCCTAATTTTGTATACCTATTTAACTTGACAGATAAAAGCCCAAATTAGGCCCATTGGGCTTCCTCCATTGATTTAAGTTAGCCCATAAAAGCCCAATTTGCATTTTGCAATATCACTTGTTTCTTGAAAGCCCAAATCTGAAATCCAAATGGGAAAATTGCACATGTATTATACATAAATAATAAATTACATATTCTAATGCAAAATTTTAATTTATGATCCATATTTTATTAAGAGGTCGTTTTACCAAATACTTACCCGGTAAACGTTTACTGATACATTTAACACTATCAATTACTTACCGAGTAAGATTTTAGTCCACCAAAATGGTATCGTGCGCAACAATTTACCTGGTAAGAGCTAACCATGGTAAGAGTCGTCCTCATCACTTACCGGGTAAAACTCTTGGTCTTTGTCTCACTCTTACTAGGTAAGATTTTTTGTCCTTACCATATTCATCCGGTAAGGTAATGTAACTTGATATTCACTTACCCCAGTAAGCGTTTGGTAAACAGCCCCTGAGTCTTAAATATAAGGCTTATGGTCGGTTAACGAGTAATCACTTACCTATAAGAGAAATTATTGTCACTTATTTCAATCTTTTAACATCCTCAGTCATCAAAATAGACTGTTGGTAAACATGTTAAACCCGATAAGTGCTTATTCAACACGACCCTTGGTCCATGTTATGCTTCTTACCGGGTAAGATTTTTAGTTTTTATAATACTGAAACAGTAAGGTAAATAATACGGTATGCGCTTACCCAGTAAACATTTAGTAAAAATCAGCCCCTGAATTTTCATAAACTATTATAGTAAGTGATAAATGTATTTTAGTTGTTGAAGTATTAAATGTTGCAAAACGAAAACTTGGATTGTAAAAACATCTTCAACAGCTATTGTGGAATAATAAAATATTTAAAATTATTAATATGCATATATGTACTATATTGTAAAACATTTGAAAAAAAACTCTTAAAAACCATTCTTTATGTATAAAGTACTGTTTATTAATGTATATTACTTAAAACTTAAGATTACAAGTAATTGTGCATAAGTACAATTTATTAAAGCTTCATTTTTGAATTCGTATAACTAACCGTAGATAAACATAATCAAATACATGTTAAACATCTCATTTTAAATATAAAAATCTAAAATATAATTAGGATAATCATTTAAATCTAACAAAATCATTATCTTTATAAAAATTATATTGTTAAGCCAAAAATAAATTACTTCGTTATTAAACCTAAATTAAGTTATAATAAAAAATTGAAGTAAAGAAATTGTAAAAAACCGAGAAATTTAAAATAGCTAATTTGATATTAATATTGATACATTTTTTCAAATTTTTATGATATCTTCAAATTTATTTTTATTTAAAAGTAATAACGTTATCTTTATCGAAACCATATAAACCGTATTATATATCAACAGAAACAAAAAATAAAATAAAATATTAAAATATAAATGTATCTCATTATATTATACGAGTACCCTTCCTTCTGATATTTTAAAATTAAAAAGAGGCATTTAATATTTAGTTGACCATAATAAAAAAAGTCAACCTAAATGTAATGAGTTTGAATCTCGTGTGAATTGCAATGATGCACCAATAAATGTGTAAATGATTGGAAAGTTGTTACACTAAGAAATCTATTTCTTCTATCACATGAAACTGGAAAAAAAAAATGTCTCTGTCATGGTTTTAAAATTCTATTAATGATTTTATATTATAAGTTTTTTTTAATCATTCAGTGTCTTAATCTTATTATAAACAATTACCAAACAATTATATTTCATTTTGTACTATATCATGAGGCTTCTTAATTATTCTGACCACTTAATCATTCTACACTAAATCATTCACCAATTACCAAACAGCCCATAAATCATCTCTAACGGATTCTTAAAAAAATTATAAATTAAAATTTAAAAAAAAATTACATTTATCTCTAATAGATTTTCTATTTTGAAGAATCCGACATTGATTATAATATTAAAATATTATTTATTTTTTTAAATATTTATTTTTAAAGTTTACTGTTGGTGGTCTCACTTGATAACTATTTTTTGGGTTATCTCCATATTTAGAGAAAGAACTCTTCTACGTATTTTCTTCATTTTGAAGATAGTTTTGGAAAAGCTGTTGGATCAAAATATTGGCTCAAAATCCTTATTTTCTTCATTTTGAAGAAAACGATTGAAGATGCATTAACAATATTTTTAACAAGTGTATCTCGTGTCATGGCCATGACAGTTTTTATCAAGTTAATACCAGCTGAATTTATAAATGTGGGTGTCTGAGTCAGTTTGTGGATACCCAATAATGGATTCAGGATCTTTGTCAAGCGCGTATACATTAAAGGTGGATCACAGGCTTGTAAAATCGCTCGACGTATCTTTAGCCGAATTCCACCATTTCGAGAAACATTTTCAAAGTTTTTTGATTGATTTAGTCGGTATTTTTTGTTTATTTTCCTTCTATTTTAAAATATTCTATAGCATTTTTCTCAAAGTTTAGCAGGTGCGCCTTTAATATCCAAAAAAAAGTTTCTACTTGCTAAGAATCAGTTAAATAGATGCACGAGACCCCGCTCGGGTCTTCATAGGTTTGCACATATGTGTACCTCGACCAATGAACCCTAAAGTTAACAGTGAGACAAACCTCCGATGACCATAAGGAAACTTGAACTACTTAGACTAGGAAATGCTAGAAAAATCTCCGTCATGAATGGTTCAGTGGAACTTCTGTATTGTTTTTGTGTTTCTAACAAAGTGTTTTCCAATGGCCGAAAATACAACAGTTTCTAAAAAGTTAAAATACGAACGTCATAAGTATTTATGTGGGCTTCTAGATTACTACGAACAATCAACCACAAGACTGCCAGTTTGGTTTGAGTTTGGGCTCCAAATATCAAAAGTGTCTGGAGGTCTCAAGTTCAAATCCAATGAGAAATAAAAATCCCCTTGTAGCCACGCAAAGATCAAAAGTGTCTGCAGTGACTTCAAGTTACCCGCAAAACAAGTGGTCGTTTTGAGATTAGTCGACTCACATAGCGGGTTGGATATTCAAGTTAATAAAAAAAATTCTTTTTATTTAAATTAAATGTTATTAAACCTCTTTTATAGCACTTAATTAAAAGTAAATTTAAAATCTTTCAACATTCAATTAAATACTCTCTTAGATCTTTAAGTTAGAGAAGCAAAAAAAAACTCAAATCCTTTTTCAACCCATAATTATGAATTATAATAAGTTATTAAAACAATATTAAAAAGCTTAATAAATTCTATCGACAAAATCAGATAACCTAATATGACACGAAAAATAAATCTGCATATTAGTCCTCTAAAAAAATGCCAAATTTTATTGCGACATGCCTCCCGTCATTTTTCTTTCTCACTTCCATCAGTCACACTACTTTAAGACATCTTTAACAGATTCTTCAAAATTTATGATATGCTATTTTTTCTACAAGTCACATTCTATATTATTAAACCACTATCAAACAGTCATATATATATATATATATATATATATATATATGACTAAGTGAATAAACTGTTGGTTTCATTACGCTTCAAACAATCATACATACATACATACATACATACACACACACACATATATATATAAAGAGAGAGAGAGAGAGAGAGAGTTTGTTTCAAATGCAATCTTTCGCATTTGTATAACCAATGCAACCTAATAAATTGAAATATTTATAAAAATGATGATAGTTCATTTAGTATGATTTAAACATTTATGCAAGATGAATAAAGTTTATTAATTATGATCAATACTTTATATTAAAAAACAATCAAAACTTTTATGAAATTACATATTCATCAAATTAAATAGACGGTTGAGATTGAGTTGTATTGGTTGTACAAATGTAAGGGGTTGTATAATAACCCCAATTATATATATATATATATATATATATATATAGAGAGAGAGAGAGAGAGACTTGAGATCATGTGAGACCAAGGGTTTTTCGTGAGACCCGTAAGACCAATTCTCAACCCTTGGATTAGATATACAATATGAACATTCATAATCACAAAATTGCCATGAGATTTCTCAATAATCACAAATTTGTCACCGTGCAACTTTAGACCATTAGATCATTAGCTTATAAAGTTGATCAATGTATATAAATTGGTCTTACGGGTCTCTCGAAAAACCATTGATCTCACGTGAACCCAACCCTATATATATATATATATATATATATATATAAACCGTACAAACCACCCTCATACGTCGATTTCATTGTTTAATCTTATGAAATCTTTTCATGAAATTGTTTAATCCTGTGAAATTGTTTCATATAATACTTTTTTGATTAATTTGTTTCATATATGGTTATGAAATTGTTTCATATAATATTTAATGAAATTTTAATGAAACTGTTTCATTATTTCTCTAAAATTAAAATAATGAAGATGATAATATCCATGATTAATACCCTCCACAATAAAAATGGTTAATCAACATCTCATAATTACAAAAAAATGAACAAAATGAAAATTTGTGATTGGTTGAATGAGGTTTTCACGGTTTTTACAAATTAAATGGTTTTTATTTGAACGTTTCCCCATATATATATATATATATATATATATAACTGAATAAACTATTAGTCTCATTAAGCTAGTAATGAGCTTGCCCTCAATTATATATACAAAAATCTAACTGTAATTATGTATTAACGTATAAAAGAAAAAGAAAACTTAGCTAATAATAACCAGAGTCGAGTTTTCATACTCGAATAATTATACATTTCAGGGTCATTTCTCTACTCAAACTCGATAAATATAAATCGGAGTTTGAATTACGCGATGAAAGTTCGACGTTTGTAACCCTAATTATATCGTATAACTTTACAAAATTACTATATATCTATATCATATATTCACAAAACCCGAAAAAAATTGTATCCTACGGATTCATACCATTGGTGAATTTCGTCAACGAAATCCAGTTTTCTAATAGTGATATTAATTAATTCATCTTAATCAACCGTGACGGTGTCAGGACTCCGTAACCGCCATATCCTTTAGCCATCTGATCGGTGGCGCCGGTGTTCACCAACCGCCGGCTAGGATTAAATGGACTACACGACCCGTATCCAATGAACCCGTATCCAATGAACCCGCATCCATGGGGCTCCATTTCCTTAGCCTCCATCTCCGCCACCACTTTGAAGAAAAGATCCACGTCGCATGGAAGAAGTATCGGGCCGGGTGTATTGTACCCGTATTCGATTTCAGCGTCTTCCAAAAGCATCTTAAACAAAGGATGGTTCACGTACTTTGTCTTGACGGAAAACCGCTGTTTTTCCGGCCCCACGTACACCGGAAAAAACCCTTCCGGCGACACCCTTTTCTGGCTTTTCCGCTTCGATCGGCACCGCTCCCATGTCTTCCTAAGAAAGTTTTTCTTTTCCAAACTACCCTTCACCGGCGACTCCATGAAAGTGCAAGTAATTATGTGTGTGTGTGTGTGTATATATATATATATATGTTGTGTTTCAGGCGATTAAAGAAATGGGTTTTTTAGGGTTTGTGAGGTTGAAGAAGATGGACGTTAAGTAGTTCTTGTTAAGCTGTGGGTTAAAATGAAGACAGAGGGTGTTCTTGGGTGGGTTATATGTTGAGAAAAGAAGGTCTGAACATGGACAGACAAGTGTGTGATCTAAGAAACTAAAAGTGGTTTCTTTGTTTTGTTCATGAAGCTTTAAATATTGAGATTGAAGGATGAAGATTGGATACGTAGAGAAGTGGGTTATAGGGGATAAAGGATATAGATACAATATATATATATATATATAGAGAGAGAGAGAGAGAGAGAGAGAGAGAGATGAATTGAATCTAACCTAGATAGAGAAGAGACAAAGACTTTTGAGATCAGAACTGAACTAGGTAGCGACTAATACGGATTAGGCTGAACTAATTGGACTAAGCCATGTTTGTTAACAATTTGATGAGCTTAATGGAACTTACAACTTATCTGATTAACTATGTATGATTGTTTAATAGTGGCTTAAGGATATAAAATGACTTATTCAGTAAGTTCAAGTTTATCCAAACCTGCTATTATCAATTAAATCACGACTCTTAGTTAAAACATCCTTCCATCTATGAAAATACCTCACAAACAAAAAGCATCTTAACCCATATAGACAAATTAATCACAAAGTCAGCTTTATCCATACATAACTTAATGGAAAACCAATCAATAAGCCCCTAAAGGAGATACATAGGTGAATGAAAGAATTGGTTATAGTTTTAATATGGGTTATTAGTGTTTTACTAATATTGTCTCGTATTCGTGATTTTTCTTCTGAGCGGAAAAAAAAATGCATTGTTGTCTCACTCAATTCATTTCGTGTAAATCTAATGTCACGTCAAACGTGAGACAACAATATGTTCAGTTTCATACCAATGTTTTGTTGGAGCAGAATGGTAAAACTAAAACTACGATACGTAGTGGTTACACTAATTCAGTATCGATTTAAAACAGGTTCTTTTTCAAACCGGATTGTGAACCAAACTTGAATTTTGGAATAGGTATGTATCATGATGATAATTTTACACAACAAAACAATTTAAATTTGTACATGGTAAACAAATTGAAGGTCCATTCCTTCCAAATCTAACCTAAGCTCATTTATTGTTAATTAGTCATACTTCTCTTCTAGAAAGAAAAAGGATTAACCATAAGGATGGTGTCTGATTGGTTTGAGTTTGACTCCAAAGATCAAAAATGTCTGGAGGTCCCAGATTCAAATCCAAGAAGGACAAAAAATCTCTTTATAATCACGGAGGTTCAAATACGATGACTCTAGGCTACGGGTTGAATATCCAGGCTAATAAAGAAAAGGATTATTTTATAGGTTTATTTGAAAATGTGTTTTAAATGAATGTTGGTGAAAGTATATCTCAAAACCAACATGGCAATAAATGATTATAGAAACACTCACGGTTAGTAGGTGTGGGTTTATTTTTAAATATATGTATGAGCCTATAAATTTGAATCTTATGGTCTACCTCACACGTGTTATATATATAGACTTGGGGTCATGTGAGACCAGCCTGTTTTTGTGAGACTCGTGAGACCAGCATTTTACACTTGAAACTTCACAGCAAAAATGCTATGAAGGTGACTTTTTAAAACCTTCATAGTGTTTTTGCTGTGAAGTTTACGTGTAAAAACGTGGTCTCACGGGTCTCATGAAAACAGGCTGGTCTCACGTGAACCCAACCCTATATATATATATATATATATATATATATATATATGTGTGTGTGTGTGTGTACGCATGTGTGTGTGAAGAGGGGAGAGAGACCAAGTTGGTTTCCGATAAGAACTTTTCTTTTGTGAGAACCGTAAATCATGGGCAACTATCAATCGTTTTTTTTATCCAAGTATGACGATTGTGCGTGTTTTTATGAACGAGACAAATTTTCTTTTAGCTTTCCATTTCTAGGTCGCATGTGAAAATGCGTGTTAACATTTTCTTGTTAAGATATATCTGCATATATGTGATAAAATTTACATAGGTCGTGTTACATATATGAGGTAATTATGTCAAATTCGACCTCCGCTACCACCATTCCACATGAGTCTTACTTCATTACGAAACTACCAATACGATCATTTTCAACCTTTCAAGAAAAATTAAAAAATATTTGAAGACTAAGACGTGGGTGGTTCTTATTGTTTTCACGTAAATTAAAATAATATCATGAGTCGTTTTTGCTCGTTGTATATATATATATATATATATATATATATATATATATATATATATACGTGTTAAACAGTTACGTGTGGAAATTTAAGAGTTACTGATTTCTTTGTATAAGGTACATGATTTTGAAGCTACACAACCTCTCCCACTGATCAAATCATTTTTAAATTACACTTTATACCCTTATAATTAGTTTTTTAGTTTACTTTATATCATTTGCTTTTACGTTTTTTGTTTTACACTCTTATCATATTAATATACATAATCCTATATTAACTAAAATACATTAAAGAATACGTTTATTTTGTTACAAATTAAAAAATTGTTACTGCAAAGTTGGACCAGCAAATTGTCATCGATGCACCACACCTGAAAAAAGAACATATGGATCCTTAGCATCAGCATGATCACATTTGACTTAATTACATCCATACTGAAGCAGAAATGCTTCCAGTTACTGCAGGCCATAAGGGGTTTATGCCAACTTACTACTTTTATAAGTGTATACGGTCTTTCACTTTGTTAAAACATTTTTTTTCTTGGCAAAATATTTATGACATTAACATCATATAGCATAGGGGTGCTCAAAAATCCGACCAATCCGATCAACCGAACATAAAATAACTTAACCCAAAGCAATCTGATGTCTAGTTGAGTTGTAAAAAATTTAAATTGTATGTATTGAGTTGAAATTGGGTTACTATTATTTAAACCCAACCAGCCCGATGAACCCGATATCTTTATATCTCTTAGATTTAATATGATTGTTGAGTTTCTATTAATATATACATTAGACAATTACAGTATCAGACCTCTTCATATACACATTTTCACTCTATTCTCCCTCTATGTATAACTCATTCATATATATATTCAGTAATTGTGAACATATATATGTAAATTAAGAAAATTAATTGAATGCGATATACGTAAAATTTAAGAAGTATGGATAAGTTGTATCAAATGGTTGATGATGAAAAATACATTATGAGTAGAGAAAGAACATATTTAAGGTTAGAAAAATATTTTAATGTACCAAAGTACCAACCCGTACGATTTGGGTTGAGTTGTGTTAAGATTTTTTAAACCACAAGTATTGGATTAGGTTGTTCAAATGTCTCCAACCCAATCAATTCAACCCATGAACACCCCTATATAGCAGTATATTCTAATGTCCATTATATTTTCTGAAGTCTCTTAGGTGTATAAAAGATATGTACATGACAAGAAAAAGTTGTTGATTGATGTAGATATGTTTATGAAATCAATTTTATACTGATTAAATTCGTTTTTATATTTTTTTATTTATTACTTGTGTTCTCAATTTTGTAAAAAGGGTTTTTGTTAACGAATAACTGTTTAAAAACGCTATCCAACGTTCAAAATCATCCCATTGACGTCACAACACATTTCTGGTACGGGTTTTCGCTGAATGATATATTGTTAATTATTAATTAATCACTTTTAAAACATTTGTTTTATAAAAATATTCACGTTTTAAAGTTATATATAGTCAAAAGAGTAGTGCCGTTTTATACCATTTGATATATATATATATATAGAGGGAGGGAGAGGAGCGATCAAATGCAAATCATTCAATTTGTACAAATCGTGCAAACCACCCTCATCCATCGATTTCATTGTTTAATCTTATGAAATTATTTCATGAAATTGTTTAATCTTGTGACATTATTTCATATAATTTATTTTTTTGATAAAATTGTTTCATATATGGTTATGAAATTGTTTTATATAATACTTAATAAAATTTTAATGAAACTGTTTCATGCATTTCTCTAAAATTAAAATAATAAAGATGATAATATCCATGATTAACACTCTCCACAATAAAAATGATTAATCAATCTCTCACAATTAAAAAAAAAAAAACAATCAGGATGCGTGCAGAAAGTCACGGTTACTCAATAAAAATATAGTCAACCGACCAAAATAATGTCTTAATCATTTGAATTTACGATTAAATAATATTTATCTTAGAATTTGACAAAATTAATGTTATGATGTCTACGTCTTAATTAATAAGTTTTCAAATATAAAGAAATTAACATTTAAAACAAACAATCATGCGGATGATGATCATATGATGTCTTGTCCAAAGTTTATTTTATTTTTAATTTTTTTTAATAAGGGACTGTTAACTATACGTTTATTCGGGTAAGTGAACATCAAGTCACATTATCTTACCGGATGAATATGGTAAGGACCAAGAATTTTATCCGGTAAGAACGAGACAAAGACCAAGAGTCTTGTCCGGTAAATAAGAGCGACAACTCTTACCATGGTAAGAACTTATCGGGTAAATTGTTGCATATAATACCGTTTTGATGGACTAAAATCTTATTCTGTAGTAAATGATAGTGTTAAATTTTACCAGTAAACGCTTACTGGATAAGTGTTTGGTAAACGATCCATTAGTTTAATTCTCAACCTTAAACATAATTAATCCATTAATTAATTGAATCGTAGAAAACAAATATTGTACCATGAGATAACCCAAAATAACTGAGTGTGAGGGACAAAAAATTGATTACAGATAATCCCAATTTGTTTCATATAGAACCTGCCTTCAAGGATACAAAAAATTGATTACAGATAATCCCAATTTGTTTCTTGTATTTGAACAAAGTCGTTCCACCTTTTTGCCAACTAAGCTACATGCCAACCACTACAAAAATGAAGAGTATCAGCGAGGGAAAGTTCCTTTGCTGATCCGTCACTAAAGGGGTCTTCCATCGTTGATCCGTCACTAATCGTCCGTCAGTCAAAAGCTCGTAGGTAATGATATTAGCAACGGATCAGTGATGGAAACTTTCAGCGATGGATCAGCGAGGGAATCGGTTTTTGGCCATTCATTTGCTGATCAACAAGCGAGAGATTTTTTCCGTCACTGATACTTTTTTCTAGTAGTGAATGGCAATCTGAAATGTTTTGTCAATAAAAGTTATATTATCTTAATCTATAAAATGACAAAAAATTGTCGAATCAAAAGTACCCAACATAGAAACAAGACATGGCCGGTATCTTATCTGTGGTGATTTTATAATGTGTTTTTATTATTGAACTTTTAAACATGTATTATTCTTCTGATGTATTCAACTCTGATAAATTTGTTAAAATCAGAGAGTTATCATAATTTTCGTACACGTATCTTCTTACCGTCTTTAATAGCCCTACAGTAAATCAAATAGACGACAAGTTGACGTAAGAGTTTGAGAGAAAGGGAAAAGCTAAATCAGTTATTCCATTTCAGATAATATTAAGTCTATTTTACAGTCCCTAATTCATAATTAGTTTGTATTATAAAATGATTAAAAGAACTTGATGCAACTTCTCGTTAAAAAAATCGAGATTTGTGTTTGAACACAGTAGAAATTAAAAGTGGTGGTTGAATATTTTGCTAATTTAAACATTTAAGTACCGGGTAACCGGTTGAAGATTATTTTAGATTAAAAAAAGGACTAATTTAAATTTTAAAAAAATATGTCACTAATCACGTCAGCAAATAATATTGAGTTGGATACCACTTCACTCGCCACATCAGCATGATAACCGGTTAATGCTTCAACCGGTTATCCAGGTACTTAAATGTTTAAAACTTTACCTAAAATATGAATCAAGTTAAAATATATTACTTTTTCATACAATTTGTCATGCTTAAACTGGTTTTATAAAACCATGAGTAAAATGTTTTATAGCATAGTATCTGTAACATATTGTTTCAAATGGTTAGAATTTGGGCATTCATGTTGAATGGTTGAATAGAGACATCAAAACCTCGTGTTGTTAACATCTTCTTCTTCTGATACTTCTAAAAATTTTAATCGAATAAATTAAAGCAAAAATGAACCAATAATATTCAAAAAGTTACCACACGATCATTGGTCTAGCAGTACTCAAGTTATGGTCGAGCACAACCTATTAGAAAATCAAGGGTTCAAACATCATCAAATGTGAGCAGTGTGCGTAAGTATTTGTTATATATAAATACTATATACTTATAAAAACCTTCAAAATGTTATACTTCTGGAATTAAATAGATACAACACATATACATACATACATACATACATACATACATACATACATACATACATACATAAGACATGATGTCCTCTATTCATCATAAAAACGTATACACTTTGGTTGAAGTCGCAAGTTTCATGAAGTGGTTTGTTTTGATTTGGCTAGGGTTGGAGAGTGATAACGACTCGTAATCGATTAGTCAAGATTATAATTGATTCATATCTGGATTTGTCTAGTTAGGTGTGGAATAAACCGATATAGGAAAAAAAAAATTATGTTTTATGTAACTTACGTTCAATCAAAATGTCACGTTACGGTAAAAAAAAAGGTCAAAAAATCAGTATACGTAAAGATTATGTAATGATCAAAAGAATGTGATCCAGCTGTTACACGAGGTTAATAAGCGTTTATCCAAATAATATTTTCCTTTTGTTTATGATTTTCATCCTTATGGTTTATATTTCATCACCTTTTTCGTCGATATGATTTAAAACTCATTGTTTTTTTTTTGTCATTGTAGTTTACAATTCACTTCTATTTATGTTGCTTTTATCATTCTTACGACATTATTGAATATTTGTGCTGGTAATTTAGTTTTAGAAAGAAAAAAATGGTACATTAATAATCATTAAGACATTGTTTGAAAACCCTCTTTTTCGTATTTCTGTATGATACTGTAAATTGAGGAATCATAACGTGTTCTACAAAAGCACTGTCTCAAGAATCTTAGGGGGTGTTTTGTTCACATAATGATTTCTGAAAGAATAAAATTTGTCAAAGGAATTGGAATCTGAAAGAAACTGGAATGGAATGTTATCAGGTTTGACTAAGTGTTTAGTTGATAGAAATGGAATTTAATCTGTCTAATAAATTGAAATCTGTATGATTGGTTTACAACAGAATTGGAATTGAATAATGAAAAAAAAAAAGGCAAAAATACCCTTTCTTTGATATTGTTCTAATTCTTTTTAATTACAAATAACAATAAAATTAACATTTAATGAGGCAAAATTGTTTACCATTTATTGAATCATATATAAACATAAAACGTGTAAAAGAATTTAAACAATCATAAACCAAACCGTTCATACAAGTTGACACATCAAATACCCATATATAAATATTGTTATTAACAAGTTTTTACACATAGGTAGAAGTTGTCGAACCATAGCATCCAAGCAATATTTAACAAAAATATTGTCCAAGTAATATAGACCGATCATCGATCTAACATAACCAAAACATATTATTTTTTACCACAAATTAATCATTGATCTAATGTAACCAAAATAGAAGCAGAAATAACATATTATAGAAGCATAATAGAAGTAGAAATAACAATTCATAGAAGCATAAAAGAAGCAGAAATAACAGTTCGTTCATGGATAAATTAGAAATCGAAGAAGAAAACAGATTCATGATTGTGAAATTGAAGCAATAAACAGGTTCATGGTTGAGAAATCGAAGCAGTAAACAGGTTCATGTTTGAGAAATCGAAGCAGCAAACAGGTTCAGGTTTGAGAAATCGAAGCAGCAAACAGGTTCAGGTTTGAGAAAACAGGTTCGTAGATGAGAAAACCGACCTGCAGTGTTCAATCGAGTAGATGAAAGTAGTTTCTTTTGATAGGAAGCAATTGGTAGAAGCAGTAGATGAGAATGGAGCGGCTAGAGTTATTAAAAGTGCAATGAGGGTATTTAAGTCATTCACATACTTTTGAATGGAATGAATTTCAATTCCATCAGTTTCCGTAAGGAATGGGGAATTCCTCAAATTTGGGAATCTTTGGAATCCAATTTCATTCCATGGGTAACCAAACGTTGGAATAGAATTTGGTCAACAGAATTGACCATCCAATTCCATCAGATTCCGACGAACCAAACGCACCCTTATGAGTTGTTTGGATCATGGGAATTTGGTGGAATTGAAAGGAATTGGAATGTCCAATCCTTTGACCAAATTCTAAATAGAGTGTTTGGTTCATGGAATAAAACTATGGAATCTTTTCAATTCCAGTCGATTCCTTCACGCAAAGATTTTACAATTCCACGGCAATATGCTAGGATTTCAATTCCTTTCCTACAAATTTCTTCCCTAATCCAAATTCATTCAACGCGTCTACCATCTCATCTACTGGATTTATGGTTCGATCTCCAATATGGTACGTTCTCTCTCTTTCTCGTAAACAAAATTCGATCTCCAATCTGGTACGTTAATTTTTTGGAGTTTGGAAGAAAAGGAGCGAGAGGAGTGGGTGAGGTTGGTGTTGGAAGGTTGATTTTGGTTATGATTTGACAACTTGAATTTGAGTTTTGGAAATAAGGTATGTAGTTAATAGTTTCAGATGTTATCGGATCTTAGTAATTTGTAGTGAACAATTTCAAATATTAGTAATATAAGTGAACAATTTCAAATTTTATCTGATGTTAATAATGTAATTTGGTTTAATGGTAATTTTAATTTTAAAAAAAATGACAAAAAAATCATAAAAGATCATTTGTTGATATTTAATTCCGATTCCAAAGTTGAATTCCGTGAACCAAACAAAAAAAATTCCAATTCCGTTAAGAATTCCAATCCAATTCCATGCAACCAAACGCAATCACAAGGCATGGTCAAATTCCATCAGATTATATTCCATTCCATCAAAGTCAAATTCATTTGATAAATTCCAATTTCATCGAATTCCATTCTACAAACCAAACGGCCATTTAATCTTATTAAAGTCAAACAATTAACACATTTATGGGTGATAAAAATGTGGTCCAGTTCCAAAAGACCAACTAAATGAATCATAAACGATACAAATAAGGACATAATCCGTAATGTTTGGTTTCATTTGGTTCAAAATCAGAATCAAATTTAGGTGTCTATTTTTCAGAGTCGAAGTCATGTTGTTTTAGGTTTAATTGTTTAAATAATGTTACGTGTACATTTTTAAAAGTACATTACAATCTTTTTTTGAATAAAAGTACGTTACATTTTCATGCATTTTGCCTTTATATAAACCATCTGGAATTTTAAAGGTTATTGTAAGAACTGTTTAACTTCATCCTAATTTTTTGTTGAAATTACCGGGAAAAATTCAATTTTTATAAGCATGATGGCTTTAGAAACGAAATTTGAAGTTCAATAACCATTTTACTATTTATTACAATTCATAGTGTTTTTACGGTGATGATTCGTCATTTTTTTACCTTCACAATATTTTATTGTGAAATTTCAAGCGTAAAAATCGTCTCTTACGTGAACCAAACCCTACATATATATACATATATATATATACACACACACACTCACATTATATTACAAAACATTTGACAAAACTCTTAAAAACCATTTTTATGCACGAAGTACTGTTTATTGATGCATATTAATTAAAATTCAAGATTATAAGTAAACTGTGCGTATATACAACTTATTAAAGCTCCATTTTTGAATTCATGTAACTAACTGCAGATAAACATAATAAATAAACATAATCAAACACTAGATAAGTATCTCGTTTTAAATATAAAAAAATCTAAAATATATTTAGGATAGTCATTGAATTCTAACAAAGATACTAATTATTATCTTTATAAAAAATTATATTATTAAAACTCAATTAAATTACAATAAAAAATTAAATTAAAGAAATTATTCAAAAGAAAACAATCACATTTAAATATCTAATTTGATACTAAAATCAATACATTTTTTTAAAAAATTTATGATACTTTCAAATTTATATTTCATTCAAAAAATAAAAATATTATCGTTTTTTCTGTACCCCATAAAATCGTATTATAAGATCGACAGAAACAGAATAAAATAAAACATTAAAATCGAGATGTATCTCGCTGCATTGCACATGTACTGTAAGCACTATTTTAAAATCAATTATCGTTTAAAAAGACAGTCGGTTAGCACTATTTTATATCCAAATGAGCTTATATTCTTCCTATAATGTATACTGATATAATTAATAAACAAGAATAAAACATGAATATTCATAATAAATATCTATACTATATTATAAAACATTTGACAAAAACTCTTAAAAAATATTTTTTATGCGTAAAGTACTGTTTATTAATGCATATTACTCAAAACTCAAGATTGCAAGTAGATTGTGCGTAAATACAACTTATTAAAGCTCCATATCTAAATTTGTGTAACTAACTGCAGATAAACATAATCAAATACAGGATAAACATCTCATTTTAAATATAAAAAATCTAAAATATAATTAGAATAATCATTGAGTTCTAACAGAATRCTTAWWTWWWAWWAAAAAATAAATTAAAGAAATTACATAAAAAATGAGAATCTTTAAATAGTTGATTTGATATTAACATTGATATATTTTTTTGAAATTTTTATGATATATTCAAATTTATATTTTATTCAAAAATGATATCATTATTGTTTTTTTTAAAACATATAAAATCGTATTATAACATCGACAAAGAAAAATAATAAAATAGAACATTAAAATCGAGATGTGTCTCACTGCATTGCGCGAATACTTTTCTAGTTTTTATAAGCAATTTTTATCCGGTAAACCTACCAACTCGTTTCTATTTCTAAATACACAAATAAAATTAAAATAATAATTTTATTATTATTTTAAAAATAAAAATAATTTTCTAATAATTTAATATTCCACAAATTTCATTGGTGGAGAACTTGCAGTTTTAATACATTAAATCACTTGGATATCGATTGATGGCCAGCAGCGAAAATGAATTTGACTTTTTTAAAATTAAATTAATTACCAAAATAAACATTTAATAATATCTCGAATATTCTTTTAAGAAAATAAATTATACATAAATTTTGAATTTGCGGAGAGTTGTTCGCCTATCAATTCAACGTAGTTTCTGTTCTCATAAATTCTTGGATTATTGGTTTGAAAATATAAATTAATTGAAAGGTTATAAATATCAGTATTCGTGTGTGTATACGTGCATGGTATATAAGTAAAATACGTATACCAAAAAGTTATGTTGGTTGAAAAAAGGCGATTGGGGCGACTTAATGAACCAATCGGGTGTTCATGGGGAGCTGTATCGACTTAATTGGTTAAGTTGATGGGACAGTAAGCGTAGATGAAACCACCCTTGAGCTCGATGTGCCAATAAAGTAATGAGGTTGCGGAAATTCATGATCTGACGTGTAGATTAGAATAGAGATGAACAAGGTCTGACCTTTTTCAAGCTTGGGATCTGGCCTTCCAAGCTCGTTTTCGTTCATTGGAAAAAAGGGCTCGCGCTTTGGAGTTAACAAGGGCTTGATCGGGATATTTCAGACTGTGTTTTTTGGGTTTAACCAGGATTTTTAGGTTTTCCCAGGTCGAGTGTTGCCCAAAATTTTTTGACCTGATCGAGGTTTGGCCTGGACCAGGCTTCGGGCTCACTAGTCTTGGGCTTTTTCAGGCTATGCTTGAACCAAACATAGATTGGGCTTCAAGTATGGGTTTCTTATGCATTTCAAATTAGAAGTACACAAGATCTAGTTCCAGGTGGAGGGGGGGTTTTACAGAAACTGTCTTTTTACCCTCGAGGTAGAAGAAATATCTATGTACATTCTATTTCTTACAGAGCTTGCTTTCAAATGAGATTATTGGGTACGTTTGGTTTTGTTTAATTTACACACGACGATCTTAATCTGGTAATTAATATATAAACTGGGTCGGGCCTTCAATAAAAACAATTGAATACTATTTTGGGCATGTTGGGCCTAGGCCCATTTACTATTTTGGGCATGTCGGGCCTATGCCCATTTATATCGCATAATATGTTCAAATGTTTAATGCTTAAACAGACAATTTGCATTTCATGGCTAGATTGGTCTTTTTGACTAACGTCTTGACGATTAAGTTGAGGCATGTGCTCCTCACATGAGAGCAATTTAGTCTGTCAACCTTCTCTCATTTTCTAAAAAAAGAGAAATAGATGAGATATATGCTAATAATATATGTTCACTTTTCGGAATGAAAAGTAGATGGAAAATGGAGAGTTGACGAAGATAAGGATCTATTCGTATTCCACGATGGGGGCTGAGGATCAGATACCCACAAATACGTTCTCATCTTGAAATGGGGAAAATGAGCAAACTAATCATTTTAAAATAAAGGTTCTTATAGATCTCACAAATTTTAAAGTTCTCAAATAATTAAGTCCTTACTTAATACATATTAATATACTAGTTTCAATCACGTGTATTACACGGGGTAATTTGAAAAAAATTAAATCATATCAGAAACTCATCTTACATATATGAATGATCATTGAAAGTACGATGCTACTTCAGACTTGTACTCTTGAAATAACTTTGAAGTATAACTCTGAAGAATAACTCTGAAAAATAGCTTCAGACTTGAATTTAGAAATTAAATTATATCAATAATTAGTTAAAATGGAGTTAACTCTAGGATAAAATTAAATTTAGAAATGAAACTATATCAGTAAATTGAATTTAAACTTAGAAGTAAATTTCGAATGATTTTTTCGACTTGTACTTTGAAATAACTTTGAAGAATGACTTCAGTCTTGTACTCTTGAAATAACTCTGAAGTAAAACTCTTCAGACTTCAGAGCTCTGTATAGGCAAGCCAAAAGCTCTGCATGCACTATGCAAAGGCTCTGCATGGTGCTCCGTGTTATAACCCGGTTTCAGACAATCTGGGTTGAGGTAAAATTATACGCGATTAATATTTGAATATCTAATGGTATGCATGATAAAATAATATACATGAATGATATGTGTAATAACCGGATCCTGGTTATTACCCAAAGTAATTTATACGTGAATATTTGGCTAAATGATTACGTGATAGCATGATAATTTGATATGTGCTAGTATGTGCAGAACGTGATTTTGTGCATGTGGAAATATATATATATATATA
>NC_037533.1:18532112-18552743 GCF_001531365.2 Cynara cardunculus var. scolymus | reverse complement strand
CCTTGCACATTTTGTTTAAGTATTATTCCGGACAAAGAGTGACCGGATAAGTTTAAACCGGACAAGCCTTAGACGGTTTGTTGTCCGGAGTTGGTAAACCGGCTAAGTTTCAAGCGGTTTAGAATTGGTAGTGTTACTTATAATTTTATACTGAGAAGTAGGAATACGATCACATGGGGACCGGTTTATTCTTAAACCGGACAAGCCTTGAACGGACTAGTGTCCGGATTTAGTATCCGTTCAAAGATGAGTTTTATTCTAAGTATATTGTCCGGATTTGTTATCCGGACAAACTTGAGATTTTTCCTAAGTGTTAAACCGGACAAAGAGTATTAATGTGTTATCCGGACTTGTTAACCGGACAATGTAAATTTTATTCTAAGTGACTAAACCGGATGATTGTTGACCGGATTTGTTGATCGGACTTGTTGATCGGATTTGAGATGATACTTTGTGAGTGGATAAAAATTGTTATTTTATCATAAAATAAAGTTTTGATATAAATGATTTTGGATTGATAAAAATTCCAATGACTGCGGTCTATTCAGAATTATTTTATAAATGTTTTGATGAAGGCATAAGGGTGGCATATCAAAGAGAGGTGTCCATTTGTTATAAGGGTGGCATATCAAGGAGAGGTGTCCATTTGTTATAAGGGTGGCATATCAAGGAGAGGTGTCCCATGGGATAAATGTGACATATCAAGGAGAGGTGTCCATTGGATATAAGGGTGGCATTGTATGTGTGCGATTTTATATAACTCTTTCTATTATTTCCTTTAAGACTACTGAGATCTGGAATCTTTATTTCTTTGTGATTTAAGGATTTAGGATCAAGGTTCTTATTTGGAAATCATAGATTGGATGTTATTGAGGAGAAAAGATCTGTTTTGGTCTGAAACTTTGTTAAACCTCGTTTATTGAGAAATTTTTTTTAAAAAGTGGCATTGTATGGAACCTGATTGGTTTAAAAGGTATGAGATTTGAATAAGCTAAGTGATAGCTTGAATTTGATAAATGACTTGGTATTTTGGTCTTATGGATTCATATATTTGCTATTTATATGAATGCTTGATTTTATAAAGATTTTGGTGATCTTTCACCCTGCAATGACATGAATAGGGTATCTCACTAGACTTTTCAGTCTAACCCTCGTTTTTTGTGATTTTAAATATGTATTGCAGGTCGGGTAGAAGGTAAAGGAAAAGAAAAGATTTAATGTTTTTCTTATATGCATTTTGGATGAAGATTTGCTTTTGATGCATAGTTTTGATGATTAGTACAAGRTTGTATTTTGAATTTTTGGACCTTGTGTTTGGTCATRATAGWTTCTTGTACTAGTGGACCCGAATGTATATGAATATGTATTTCTTTGGTATGAAATATGTGTTACATGCAATGTGTGGGTTGGGACGTTACAATATGTGTGCAAAGACATGATGAACGTAAAAGGATGCATGCATATGTTATGTTATGTATGTATATATATGTGATACCTTAATAGGTAAGGTGCATGTGCAGTATAATAATATTTAAATGGTATCTTAGTGATGAAGTAAAATAGTATCTTAGTGATGAAGTAAAATGGTATCTTAGTGATNTGATGAAGTAAAATGGTATCTTAGTGATGAAGTAAAATGATATCTTAATGATAAAGTAAAATGGTATCTTAATGATGAAGTAAAATGATATCTTAGTGATGAAGTAAATTAAGTTTTATAATACTAAACCTGCCACCCAAAAATGTTGTGATTGGTTAAAGATTTCACCAACCTGTAATTTATAAATAATCATCACCGCCTTAGAAAGAAGTATAAAAAGAAGAATAATATAAGATAATCTTATCATTCTTTGTTTTGAAAGAAGAGATATTTTTAGAAAAAAAAGTTGAAGACGGTGAAGGTGTTCTTGAGAAAGAACCAACGTTTTAAATAATCTGTGTTTGCTGTGTGATCTTTTACTGCAGAATCTGTTGTAACAAGGTGAGTTTAACTACTGTTTTGATATAACTTGTGAGTTTTTGAACTACTATCTGTTTACAAACCGTGAGTTTATATCTACTGTTGATTTTGTAAACTGTTGAATATTGATGGTTTGAAGTTTAAAGGAATTTGGTAAAACTATTCTGTTTAAGTTTTAAAGGAAATATTTTGTGATTCTGAAGTTTGAATATGTTTTGGAAAAGATTAAAGGAGAAACTATGCTTTAAAAACAATTTTGGATTTGATATCTTGTGTTGAGGATTTAAAGAGGATTAGATTATTTGAGAAATCATTTACAGAACAGATTGTTCTAAGGCTCAGGAGGTTTTGAATATAAACCTATTTTGATATTATGATTGGTTAAAATTATAGACGAGGTTCACTCTGACGCATATGACTTTGTTCTGTCATTGGATGAAATAGTCTATAGGTTTTGGTTAAAACTATGAACGAGGTTCACTCTAACAGATATGCCTGCAACCTGTCATTGGATGAAATAGTTCATAAGATTTTCAGGAGAAATAAGGATGGTCGTTGTGTGTGTGCATGGTATAACTATTGCTATTATATCTTTTAAGATTACAACAGATTGGAGTTCTCACTTCTTGGTGATTTGATGATTCAAAGATGTTGTTCTTATTAGAAATAATAATATTGATGTTATGGTTACGAGAAAATATGACCTATGGTCATTAATTTTGATTAAAAGTGTTTTGAAACAGAATATGATTTTCAGCCTTTACTACATGGAATGAACTATTTGAAATTAATGTTTTGGTGATCTTCACCTTACATTACATAAAAAGGGAACATAACTAGACATACATGCTAACTCTCATTTTGTGTTTAAAAAAATATGCGTGCAGGTAATGATAATAAGGGAAATAACATTATGTGAATTACTTCCCTATGTGTTTAACTATGTGAAGATCTTGATTAGCCATGTTTTGGAGTATAGATGCTATGATACAAGAGCATGTACTTTTGAAATTTTTGAGTTGTGTATTTTACATTATAGACTCTTGTATTTTGGACCTATGTGGGCTTAACATGTAATCTATGAATGTTTTATGTATAATATGCAAAATATGGATTTGGGGGTTGTTACACTCCGTCTGGAAAAGAAGACTTCAGAGTTCGAGTGAGCTAACTCTGAAAAATAACTATTTAGACTTATACTCTGGAAATGACTCTGAAGACTTGTATTCTTGAAAAAACAAACTTCAGAGTTCAGGTGCTTTGTTATAAGTTGAACGGATTGTGGCACCGTTCGAGGAGCTAAATCTGAAGAATGACTTTAGACTTGTTCTCTTAAAATAACTCTGAAGTAAAACTTTTCAGTAAATTGAATTTAGAATAAAATGAAGTTAACCCTAGAATAAAATTGAGTTAGAAATGAAAAAACTATATCAGTATATTAAACTTAAACTTAGAAGTAAACACATTTTTTTTTCGGGAATCAGTTACCACACAAATTAATTAACCCAGGAATAAAATCAATGACATCATAAATTAGTGAGATTGATTGAATAAAAGAACACATGTCAATCAAATGAGTATAACTGAACCTTTAATATAAATTGTGTTTATATACGTTCAAAATGAGTCTAATTGAACCACCAATGTAAATTGTGTCTAGATACATGTTTAGGCAGAAAACAAGAAAACCGACTCAGAAGAAGATGACACATGTCATCCAAGTTACTTATTTATTATAAGTATAGATTTATTTCGGGTTATATATTTAATTATTTATATATTTTAGTATCGTCCATCTTAAAAATTCCAAACGTATATATAAACACAATAATTGCGGTCATTACACATGTTGGCAGGTTTATGAACACCGCCGATTAGGACCACTTCAAGAAACAGAATCTCACGTCGCATATTCGCCGCCGGCGACGGAGGTTATCGATTTCAGTGCACCGACTGAATCATCGTCGGTCCAAGCTCAATCGACGTTTTTAGTTTAATTTTGTGTTCTCTGATTGACTCATGCAATTTGACCCCCTGGTTTAATCTACCGCAATGGACGGATTTCGAGTTAAGCAGGAAACCGTAGAGCCATTGGGTAACAACAATGGCGATTATACTAAAAGGAGGAATATTTCGAAGGTTGCGGTGATTGATCTCGATAGTTCTGATGACGATTCTTCTACTTCTGGTAATGGAGTTAGTAATGGGAAGAGGTTTAGGGTTTCGAATGATGGTGTTGGTGCAGAAGGTCATGGTGAAAAGAGGAAGAAATCTAGCGAGGGTGTGGTTCTTCCTGCAGGTTTTCTTGATCCTTTGCCGCCGAAGAATGTGGCATCGCGTGGTGCGAATGGAACTGGTGTGCTGGCTCAGGGCTGTAAGCAGTTTTGGAAGGCTGGTGATTTCAATCAAGGTGTGGGTGGGAATTGGGAAACGTCGTCTGGTAAGCCATAATGTGCTATGATCTATGCTTTGATTGTTACTAAAATTTGCATTATAAAGCTAATTTGGGAACTTGTGATAATTAATTGTAATCATTAGCATTTAAAGTTGTTAAGCTTGAAGATAATTGGGTTTCTTTACCTAATCGTGGTTGTAACAGAACTTTATTGGTTATTGAGTTTAAACTAAGTTTCTTGTGAATGTTTCTAACAGGACCTGAGGAAAAAGGTAAAGGTATGGATGGGAAAGGGAGGAACAGTAGAGATGTTTTGCTTTAAATTTCTGATGTTTATGTTTATTTCAATATCCTCCCCAACATCTATTGCCATACAGGAGTTTCCAATTGCCAAATGCATGTGTCAATATTTTGGCTTCAAGGGTTATTCAGGATTATGTAGGAATAAACCTCTTCTCAGTCTCACATGGGGTCTTCACGGAAACATGTGTTCTACTCTTTGACCCGACCCCACATTTGGGTGGGATATAACGGGCTTGTTTGGTTTGATGTAGAAATAAACCAACCAAATCAAACGAACCCAGGATATTGGGGGTTTGGGAAGGGTATGCTTTATGCAGACTAGATAGTTGTTTCCATGACGACGGGGATTATGAAACAAGATTATGTAGAAATAAGATTCTAACACAGAAAGGATCACACAGATTTATTTAGAAATGCAGATTTATATTCAAATGAGTACAAATCATAGAGGGTCCTTGGAAGAAGCCTAAAAGAATGTCTATGTGGTTAACATACATTATTATATAACTACTTTGGTAAAAGCATTATTCACATTTTGGGGTGTAGCATACAAAGGTAAGAAAATGGACTATAGAAGAAGTTGGAGACCATGGATTAACTTGCAATTGGTGAAGAGAAAGGAATAATAGTATACAATGCGTAATAAAAGTTGCATGAAAATGCCATGAACTCTTGATAATCAAGGCTAGAAACATTTGTATTATTCATCTGAACAGCTTCGCATGTAGATAGCAACATGCCATGATTATGAGTTTCTAAATAATTCTTTAGCGACAAATCAGTTGAGAATTGAGGGGTTGCTCCTGATTTGGTTGGATCTTTATTTGGAACGGCAGACGTTGGTCTCTTAAAGTCACCTATGAATTGTAGATTTGTTTGATTCTTCTATACAATTTGTACTATACATTTCCCCATCAAATTGCATTTGTCAAGAAAGAGTGTTAAGCAAACAAAACTAGGTGTGCACAGCCTGTTAAAAACCATATTGCATCATTGTATGATTTGTAACTTTAAACGTAAGTTGAACTTGTAAACAGAAGCTTCAAGATTGCTACTGCAAGCTCTATGCCTGACTTCTTTCATATGACAGGTGGTATGGATCACGTAAGAGTTCATCCTAGGTTTCTACACTCCAATGCAACTAGTCATAAATGGGTTCTTGGCGGTAATATTGCTATACCTATTTATCAAAGTCCTTGAATTTGTTACCAGTCTATAATTTCTCTCATGTTCACACCTTCATGGTTTGTACACTCATCGATTGGTGTATATGTATGCTCATGCAGCTTTTGCCGAACTTTTGGATAATTCATTGGATGAGGTGCTTTCCATTTTTCTTACCTCATTATTAATTTTGTTATTATATTCAAGTCCCATTTGATGTTACATATCTGTCACTTAAAGCTTCTGGTATTTTTATCAGGTCTGCAATGGCGCTACATATGTGAACATTGATATGCTAACAAACAAGAAAGACGGAAATAGGATGTTGCTTATTGAAGGTATGTGGCCTAATGATCTCTTATAAGAATAGGACCTACCATGCTTTTATGTTGGTATTAGATACTTGCCTAATGCCAAGTTGGTGAACACTTCAGTAGTTGTTCATTTTTGTTTTTGGTCTTTCTTTTTTGTCATTTGGTGCTTGATGTATGCCATGTCATGCCTCTTTGGAAACACAAATGAAAGATGGCAGTCAATACATAAAATATTTGGATCTGAAGAATCATAATATAACTTGTGCAGGAGGATTGAGTGTGCTTAGATGTGGGTTGGTCTAGGCACTCATTCCTTTCCATGCAGTGCTCCTTCCTTGTTGTTAACCGTTCTTGCCACTCACTGTAGATAATGGTGGTGGGATGGACCCAGATAAGATGCGACAATGCATGTCTCTTGGATATTCTTTGAAAAGCAAGGTTGCAGACACTATTGGACAATGTAAGTGAAAATTTGATTAAAAGCACCCCTTTTATGTCTCTAAGAAGATTATGATCAAAAAATAAGTATACATTGTTGTTAGTGAATTTTTGGAAGCAGATACCTATACTCACTGCATTTTTTTTTGTTTTCCATTGTCGTACTTTTGACAGACGGAAACGGTTTCAAGACAAGTACCATGAGGCTTGGGGCTGATGTCATCGTCTTCTCTAGATGCTCTGCAAAAGATGGAAAAAGGTCAGTAATGTATTTATGTATCATTAGTTCCTCATTCCAATCACACTTCCCTCCAAAACAAATTTACCCTATTGTTTGTATGCAAGCGCTAAATATCTGAATGTTAGGTGAAATGATCTATAAGAATACTGCACACATGTTTCCTGATATGGGGATGTGTATTTGGACCTAATATATCGGATACCTATGCTATGTCCAAACCTTTGGCAATCGGAGTGTCACATTTATTGAAGAGGTTGATGAATAGATTAAATCTTGCCGAATGTACCCCAGCGTCTCTTTGATATTGAGCCATATTCATGTGCAATTGTGCATGAACAGCTTGGGTTTGAGCCATTGATGCATAACTGGGTTTATTTGGGTTAACATTTCAAACCAATTGAAAATGAGAGGTGTTGCCCTCGGATGACATACAATTTGTGTACAAATTTTACCAGACATGGAATTAGCAGCTTTTTTAAGTAAAAAATTGCATCATGGTCTGTTTAACTAAAATATTAATCACGTACAAACTGTTTATGCCGTCGTGTCTTTTCTAGCGGTTTAGGTTTTGGATGTCCCTTTTTTGATTGTTGATACATGGTTCATCAATTTGTCAAGTTTTCATGCCTCTTTATTATTGTGAAAGAGAGGTGATGGAGGAAGGTTGGTTTGTATAGCTGTCTAGTTTTTATCACCATTCCAATTTACACAACTTCCTTCCCTAATCCACTGCTGTCTTTTCTGTGATGCATTTTCTTTCAACTGAATATCATAACTGTGCTTGTGGAGTTGCGGGCATACTCTCGAAAAAGATCGAAAAGATAAAGCACTAAAAACTAAATCTGGTCCGTCTTGTCTTGCAGGTCTACACAGAGCATTGGCCTCTTGTCCTACACATTTCTACGTTGCACTGGGAAGGAAGATATAGTAGTTCCCATGGTAATTATGTTAATTAGCTTGTTATGCACAATTTCACTTATCTTTTTTATATCGTTAAATCTGTAAGAATACAGAGCTCCTCAGTTCTTGTGATAAAATGACATTTCAAGAAACCGGGAACTGGGTTTGTCACCCTCTTTAAGGTTTTACTTTGAATGTGGTTGATATGGCTAAGAGCTCTTTCAATTATAACACAAATTACCTCAAGCTGGTGTTGCTTTTTGGTAGGATAATGCGTTTGTACTTCGGGCTAAAGAATAGCAGGGAAATGAAAGGAAAATAATTTTTTTATTTGTGTTTTCGAAAGAGAAGGAAAAGGAAGGAAAGAAAAAGAAAGAATTTTTTTTCCATGTTCTTGAACAGGAGAGAAAAGAAAGGAAATGTCATTTTTACAGATATACTCTTTAAAAATGTGTCCTTTATAATTAAAGGTTGGGTAGTTTTGTAATTTTAATCATCTTTTTAAAGGTTTTTAATTTCTTTCCTTTCCTTTCCTTCGCTTTCCTCCCACATCTGGAAACAAGTTTTGGGAGGAAACTTATGATATTTTCCTTCTATTTCCTTTCCTTTCTCTCCTAAAATAGTTTCGAGACCATGAGATTTTTTTACTTTTCTCTCCTTTTCCTCCCTTTCCTTTCAATTCCTTAGTAAAAAAGGTTTCGAGAACACAACGTAAGAGTTAAGTATGTGGTTTATTTTAGCTTTGATAGCTAAGACCTTTAGGAAGATCCGTGGGTCTAGGATGGTAGACGATGTATGTCTGCTACGATATCAGATTGGGGCAATATTCTTGGTTGATGTTCTATTAACTTGTTAGGAAGCATCTACATTATGTAAGCATGATACAAGCTTTAGTTATGAATCCGTAAATCATCATGGTTTCTTATAAAATGAAAATGCTTATTATTTTATGTGACCTGAAGTTCAAATCACTACCTAAAGTCCCATACCAGATCTTTCCGCAACAATTCATTTGATAAACTTTTTGATCTTATTCATCCGTATTGCTGGAAAATCATGAGCCGCTTGTTAGTTCTTCCTCATCTATGGCTTTTAATGTATTTCATCCATCTTCAATTCTTCATAGCAAGTCATTCATTACAAAGTCACTTATGTTATTGGTGTTTTTCTTGATTGCAACGAAAAAAGCTTGATTATGAAAGAGGCGTTCGAGAATGGAAAAAAATAATACGATCATCAGCCAGTGATTGGGATAAGAATGCTAAGGCAGTGGTCGAATGGTCTCCATTTTCAAGTGAAACAGACCTCCAGAAACAGGTGAAATTTATTCTTCTCTTTTCTGCCTGTTTTTCCATAAGAAAAGCAGCTACTGCTTTGAACTTCAACAACCGTCATCAAATTCCCCTTTCTACTTTTCTCTGCCTTTTTTCCATGAGGAGTACAAGAAATTTGTATTCTTATTTAGAATTTTTTGGGAAGTTTCTTTAACGCAAAGGAACATGATTCTTGTTCTGTGTTTTGATTGTGTTGTCCTATACTTATTGGAGCAAGCCCAAGAACTGTTTTTGTTCATCTTTGACACAATTTCAGTTCTTTATGGTAAATTGTATTATTTTGATAAGTCTTTAGTCCATGGTACATCTTCCTGATTGTAGGTTTTTAATTATCTGATTGGGGATATTCAATACTTTGGATTTTGGGCAGTTAATATGTTTTTAACTTCTATTACTCTTTTCGTCTTGTAGTTTGATCATATGAAGGATCAGGGTACACGCATAATCATTTACAATCTGTGGGAGGATGATCAAGGACAGTTAGAACTCGATTTTGATACTGATAAAGATGTTTGTTCTCTTGTTTGTCTTAAATCAGTGAATATAGGCCTTACATCTTGAAGATAAATGAGCTTAATTTACATTTAATCCATATCCTGCAGGATATTCAAATTCGAGGTGTTAATCGAGATGAGAAGAATATCCAAATGGCTAATAAGTTCCCAAACTCTAGACACTTCTTGACATATCGGCATTCACTAAGGGTAAGCCTTGCTACTAAGGGCCTGTTTGTTAGCAGCTTAATAAAGCTTAATGGGACTCGCAACTTATTTGGTCAGTTGGTAGTGGCTTAATGATAGAGAAAGTGGCTTAATAAGTAAGCTTCTAGGGGGGAGCTTTATGCAGAAAGCCAAGTTTTTTCCAAACCTGCCCCTCTCAATTAAAAAATACGCTCCTTCCATCTATGAAAAAACCCTCCTAAACAAAACCTTCCCAATCTATACAGACATATTAATCCAATGAGACGACTTTATCCATACAGGACTTAATGGAACATCAACCATTCAGCCCCTAAAGCCTTGTTTGGTTATCTTCTTTTTACTTATTAGTATAATTTTTGTCACCACTATTTGCAATGAGAATTGCAGCCTTTTTGATCTTTATATGCTTCAGTAGACCCACATTGGTTTAATTACGTGTCTTCTATACTTTTTTCAGAGTTACTCATCCATTCTCTATCTAAGAATTCCTCCTGGATTCCGGATGATTCTCCGCGGAAAGGACGTGCAGCACCATAATATAGTAAACGATATGATGATGACCAGCGAGGTCACATATCGTCCACAACCTGGTGCTGATGGGGTTTCTAAGGATTCCAATGTAATGATGGTCTCAGTTTGATAAATTTGTTGATTATGTATTAGTTTAAGTTACTTTATTAATTACGGGTTTTCTATGAACAGATAGTTGCCATTGTTACCATGGGGTTTGTCAAGGATGCAAAAGCTCATATTGACGTTCAAGGATACAATGTTTACCATAAAAATCGACTTATTAAGGTTTGAATCCTTTTTACCATTTTATCCTTATGATGCATGAAGTTTTATGTCTCTGGTTGTTCCAAGTAACAGTTTTTCTTGCTTTGATATAATTTCCGGGCCAGTTGGCAAAAAAAACATGTGGGGTTCGGGTGCGTTTGGTACACAGGACAGGACTGAACGAAAACCTGTTGTCCCACGTTTGGTAAATTACTAAACTACCCATGTCAAATCAGAACCCTAAAACCTTGCACAATTCTTTCACGCGCCTACCTCACTCTCGCCCGTCCAGTCCCGTCTTGTCCAGTCTCGTTTGTGTACCAAACGCACCCGTAGTTACCAAGCCTTGAAGTTTAGTTATCTATATATCTTTATAAAAGGGCACTTGCCATTATCTTGAAAATTTTAAGAGGTACTACCTATCAAACTTGATGTACATATTTTAAAACTTCCATCTGCAAGTCCCAACTACTCTCCTCCCCACTAGAATTTTCGAAAAGTATCAATTGTTATGCTTATCGTACAAGTCTCAAAGCTCATAACCTGCAACACCCTATTTCCTGTGTAACCACCCTCATCAGCCTTAGCAAATGATATCAGAACAATAAAAACCCTTCCCAAAAATCTCAAAGGATCCCGAAGAAAGAAAGAACTCCATCCATTTAAAATGTTCAACTCACAATCCCCTACCCAAGAAGATATTGTGAATGACACACAATTGATAATAGCGCACATTGTGAAGAGTGCAGTACTCCACCTAGCTGAAGCATAAAAAGGAACATGGATGAATTACTCACACTCTAATCATGTCTGTTGTTGCTGTTGCATTTTCACGTGTTAGAATGCGATGCTCTCACCCAGTTTATGAATTGTTTACTTAGACATGTACTTATCGAGAAGAAAAGAATGATGTCATTTACATCCTGGCATTGCGCAGTACACATACTAGTTTAGTGAAAAAGAAGAGTTCCGCCTCCTCTTTCACTTGTTAATCAAGGGTTATCTTGAATCAAATGTTGAGCTGGCCCATCCACTAACAAACAAATTCTCCGACCTTAACAGAAACATGTACAGAAACTTACATTGTGACGCTTCTTGTTTAACAGCCATTCTGGAGACTCTGGAATGCTAGTGGAAGTGACGGTCGTGGAGTAATAGGTCATGTTTCTTCCTTGAAATTTTGGAGTCTTTACATGAATATTTATTAGCAGAGAACAAATTTGAAATTTGCTTCTTTTTTCTTTCTTTTTGCTGTTGATTAGGCGTGCTGGAAGCTAATTTCGTAGAACCAGCTCACGACAAACAGGGGTTCGAGCGAACTATTGTCCTTTCTAGACTGGAATCACGTCTCATTCAGATGCAGAAGACGTACTGGTATGTTATATATATATATATATATATATATATATATATATATATGCTTATGCACTTACATAATGCACAACCAATGACACGTGATCACTTCTTGATTCAGGCATACGTACTGCCATATATATATATATATATGCTTATGCTTATGCACTTACATAATGCACAACCAATGACACATGATCACTTCTTGATTCAGGCGTACGTACTGCCACAGAATTGGTTATGCTCCGAGAATCAGTATGAGCAGTCTGGAGGACAGAGGTACGTAGGTTTTTGAATTGTTTTCAAGGGTAGGGGTGTAAACGAACAGAGCCTGGGTCGAGTGGTAGGTTATTGCTTGACTCGGAAAAAAAAAAAAATACCAGGCTCAAGCTCGAATAACCTTTTCAATGTAAGGCTCGAGCTCGGGTAGTTTTTGAGTTATGGAGCTCGATGCTCGTTTATGGGCTCAAAACTCACGATCGATTAACTCTTTATTGGCTCGAGGTTGATGGTTTTTATATTTCTATTTGTATGATTTATGAACATATTAGTATTGTTTGGCTCAAAAAAGTGTATGCTCGAATGGCTTGGTTCGACTTGAAAAATTTAATCGAGATTTCGAACGAGTCGAGTCGAACATTGGTGTTATAAAGCTCGGCTCGTTAAGTTAAACGAGTTTTATTTTGTGTCCAAGATGGACTCGAGCTCGAGATGAACAAGCTCGAGTAGCTCGTTAAAAGCTTGACTCATTTACACCCCTAGGTAGGGGTTGGGGGAGATGTTCACATGCCATATTTTTTGTTTCATCAGAGCTACTCCAAAAACTCCATTTTCTCGATCTATTGAAGTTATGAGAAAACCAGCTTCTCTGATCTTTATGTTTCTTTTTTGTTATTCTAGATTTTTCTCCCGACTTTTCCCCTGAAACCTCTTCTAAGAGGAAAAAAGTTTCCACAAACATACCAATTCCACCTTCGAACAAATCCTCTTTAAATAAAAATCAGAAACAGGGAGGAAGCAATTCAATCAGACATCCAACAGCAACTATGAATGATATTGGGGAAAAGGGAAATAATTTGCACACGAAATTCGGGGAAGGCCCAAACTCACCACATTTGGCTGAAAATGTCCGCGATGATGACCTGCAAACAACCATGAATATGAGGCATACAAATAGCAGTTCTGATAAAGGAATATCAGCTAAGAAGTCTACTCCAAAGGATGGTTCTCGTTCAGCTTATGAGGAAGATTGTTCTCCTAATGGGACGACTATGCAAATTGTCGCACGTGCTCAGTCAAAGGTAATTTTTGGATCTTTGGGCATTCTTCTGTATGCTGATCTATGAGGGGCTGAGCGGGGTCCCGTGCACCCGCCTCAACCGATTTTTGCAAGTGATTCTTTTTGGGGTATGAAAGGTGCACCCGCTAAACATTAAGGGTGCTCCGAGATATTAGAATTACAAGGAATATCAACCAAAAAACTTAAAGAATCCCTTGAAAATGTGAAATTTGGCTAAAAATACATTGTGTGATTTCACGGGCCTTTGATCCCATGGACGGACAAAATGTAGAGCATACGGTGGCCCGTGCCTCTTTATTGTGCATCTGTCTTAGTGTAAATTATTCTAGTGTCGTGAAAAGTAACACCATATTAATTTGTTGTGTGCCACCGTATATATTTTGAAACTACAATGAGAACACAAGTTTTCCTTGGTAGAGTTGGTTTGCAAGGTTTTTCTTCCACCCCAGACCCCCAAGTTCTAATCTTGTTGGTGTCATTTTTTTAATTTTTAACTCTTACTTTCAGATCTATTATGTTTCTGGAAAAAATTGCAATAAAAGACTTGAACGCAGGATCTCACATATGAAAATCAATGAACCAACCAACACCAATTATGATTTTGTGAAAAATACCTTATATTTGTTTCTTATAGTCAAATGGTGCCACCATTTGAAAAAATTCCTCGGTTCATCCCTGTATTGATCCACCTTAAAGGTGCACCCGCTTGGCAAAAATCCTGGGTCCACCACTACAATAAAGTTGGTTTAGCCTGTGGTTTTGTCATTGCATTCTAGAGGATATGGTTTCAAGTTGTTTTTTGTGATTTTCTATATACTCAACTTCCATTGTATCTGCACGCAACATATAGGATATGGGTATTACTCTTAAGTCCAAAACTTGAGGGCCAGTTCATCTGGCAAATAAAGGCCGGGTCCCACAGGTTAATTTTAATCTGTCATTCATATGTCTTGCTTCACGAAAACGGCCACTCTGCTCCTAGGGGTAGAGGTCAGGTCTACATACATTCCTCCCCCACCCCGACCCCGATCCCACCCCTAGATGTGATATACTGGGCTCGTTTGGTTTGGTTTGGTTTGGTTTGGTTTATCAGTAACTATGGCTGTTTGAGTTTAAGTTCTGAGCTGACAGTATGACTGGCCTGATGGATCCAATTTCTTTTGATTTGCAGTTTCCTAGTGTTTGTGAAAATGGAAATGCTCCTTTAAACAGTAACGCACTTACTTTCGACCAGTTGGTGGAAGAGAACCGCCAACTAAAGGAGAAGTATGCCGCCTTTTTCTACCATATATGCGCAAATTAGAATTTGTTGCAAGCGGCAACTTCATTTATAGTTTTTTTGTTCTTATCCTCGTAGGTTGAGAAGGAAGGAAGATGAGATCATGGGTGATCTACTGCATGATCTAGAAAGTGAAAGAAATCGTTGCAAGGAACTTGAAGCTCAGGTATTCCATAATAATCGAACTTCTCCCATTACGGTTTACCACTATTCTAGTTTTTTGACCTTTTCTTTGTTTCCGTACACTATTGGTTCTCTGTTTTGATACTGGATTGATACAATAAGCTTTAGCCTGCAGACCAAATATATATAGTGTTAGAGTTTCACATCAGCTAGACTTGGATAATTTCTTCTCAATATATGTTGGAACCTCCCTTCTCTCCTCAAGGGTTCTTTTGGAGAGTAATTTAATGGGGTTTCACACATTCTCACATAGTACCAGAGCCAACATATATCACTTTAGGGACTCGACACCTTGGGGCATCTGTACTCGTCTAGCTCCCTCACTCATTTAGCCCCCTCTCGACTCCTCTAGGACAATATGTGCCTGTCTAGCCTACGTTGGAGGGGGCGTGCTAGAGTCTCGTATCGACTAGACTTGATCATTTCTCCTCAATATATTTTGGAACCAACCTTCTCTCCTCAAGGATCTTTTGGAGGGTAATCTGATGGGGTTTCACATTTTCTCACATATATTACAAGCATAACGCACCTTTCTAGTGGTGTTTGGGCATATTTCGATAATATCATACATGATCTCACTTAGAAATTCATTTTTAAGTTAGTGTATACTCCGCCCGACCCACAAAAATTTCAACAGTTCCACTTTAGATGGAAATTGCAACATTTTCTGTTATGATAAGATATGCCTGTGGTGAACAAATTGATGATGCCATGAAGGTCCTTTATTTCGTCATTATTGAATGGTATTTTGAACATTTGGCAATTAGTCCACTCCTCAAAAATTATATGCGTAGCTAAATGTTGTGATTTCAATGAGCCGGAGAGAGTGGATAGAGTGATTTTCATTTGTAAACACAATTTGCTTAATGATTTGAGTTAAACTCATCCTAATTCTCACGTAAGGGAGTCTTCGATTGTCTTGAAAACAAAGGTGGTAAATGACCTTAGACGTGATACTACGACGAGGTCAAGGTATGGCTTAAGGCAACAAATCTATAATATATATATATATATATATATATATACGTGTGTGTGTGTGTGTCGAACAATAATGTTGAACCATTTAAATTCATATAAAATTATAAAAGAAAGAACCCATGTATTGATATCAAATATATAGGAGTACATGATAACAAAAGAATGTTCTAATGTGGTTCCATAATCCATATCTCTAATCTAAGATCATATAAAAAAAGTATGTTCGATTAGATTAGATGTATCGTATAAAGAAATTATCCTTCCATTTAATCTTAATATATACCCAAAAGTCCATCATCGGGGGTTAACTTGGCACCATAACGAGTCTTACTGCCTGCCATACTGCGTTATTTAGAATATTACTTGAAACGTGTGTACATTTTCTCCGTACGTGTTCTAATTGTGATTCATTATGAAGCTTGAGGAAGCAAAGGAGAAAAGCGAGATCCTCAACAAGGAGCAAGAAAGTATAATCGACATATTTGCAGAGGAAAGAGATCGACGAGACATTGAGGAGGAGGCTTTAAGAAAGAAGTTGAAGGTTGGTTCTTTATCTTCGTTTTCTCTTATTTTGCGTTTTCGTTTGTCCTTTGGACGGTCGGTCTCCTTTCGTTGTTCACATATGTTCCCATTGCCTCTCTTTTTTTTGTACCCGTTACTTGGCTGCATACACTTTCACTTTTCATTGAAACAACCTCTATGCCCCTTCGGTAAAGGAAAGGTGTGCGTATATCCCACCTCCAGACCTTATATCTGCATGGGATTTATTGGGTTAGTTCGGTATGGTTTTACAACCAAAGTAGGGACGGACCCAGGTGGTGCATGTGGTGGCACAGGCCACCGCTTCATTCCTCAATCGTAGTGTAAAAAGTTATAGGGTCGTGAAAGGTGTCACCGTATCATTTTGTTCTATGAAACCGTATGTATTTTGAAACTATAATGCTGTGACACAAGTTTCCTTGGTAGAGTTGGTTTGCATGACTTTTCTCCCATCCTAAACCGGGGTCAAATCCCATTCATGTCATTCTCTTTAGTTTTTAGCTTTTAATTTCAGATTTATTATGTTTCTGAAATTTTTTGCAACAAAAGATTCGAACACAAGACCTCACATATGAAAAGCAATAAGTCATCACGGTATGAATCCCGATCATTACCAGCCTGCAAGTTCAAGATGTTCAGAATTAGTCAACCAAGGAATCATAAGAGTCCACAACGTCACCATGGGCATACCAGTGAAGATTTTATGAAAAATATTCATATATTTGTTTCTTATAGTCAAATGTGTCATCGCTTGAAAAAAATTCTAGGCCCGTCTCTATTATCTACCCATTGGGTAGAGGAAAGGTCTGTGCATATCCTACTCTCAGACCCTACATCTGCATGAGATTTACTGGGTTGGTTTGGTCTGGTCTAGTCTGGTCTGGTGGTTTACCCTTTGAACAGTCTCCTAATGTCTCGCTTGTTTCAGGAGGCAACGGCTACCATCCAAAATTTGGTCGAGCGGGTGAAACAGTTGGAGTTGGAGAAGATGAAAACGCACAAACGGAACGCGTCGTAGTTGAAAGCTTGTAGATGGATGTGGTCATAGTTGTGCATGTATATAACCAACCATTTCCACCCTGATTTGGGGTTTTACTATAATCTACGAGTCTAATGGTGTTGGTGCCAAATTTTGCATTTAGAGTGAGAGTGTCTGCATGAATGTCGATAACTAAGTAGGGAGCTCTATATAGGTGCGTTATTCGATCGTTTAAATCGCTTTTTTGGGTTAAATTCGGTTTGGGTTAATCAGTTTTCAACTTTTTTTCTTTTCAAACTACCTGATAACCGAACCAAATAAGATTTGTTATAATCGATTTTGGGTTGTTCGGTTGAGTCTCTCTTAGAGTCTGCTTGTTAGTGGCTTAATGAATGTAACGAGAACGGCTTATTCAATCAACTACACATGATTATTTGGAAGTGGTTTAATGATATAGAAAATGACTTATTAAGTAAGTTTCATGAAGTACTGTTTATTAATGCATACTACTTAAAATTCAAGAATACAAGTAAATTGTGCGTAAGTAAGCTCCATATTTGAATTCATGTAACTAAATATAGATAAATATAATCAAATAGAAGATAAAATTATTATTTTATATATAAAAATCTAAAATTTAAAATATAATTATTGAGTTTTAAAAGAATATTTAATTATTATCTTTATAAAAATTATAATATTAAACCAAAAATAAATTACTACGACATTAAATCTAAATTAAATTATAATAAAAAAAATTACAAAAAAAAATGGTAACTTTTATATATATATTTTTAATTTTTGTGATATCTTTAAATTTATATTTTATTAAGAAAAACATTATTATTTGTTCAAAACCACATAAATTCGTATTACAACATCGCCAAAAACTAAAAAAAAATGAAACATTAAAATTGAAATACATCTTATTGCATTGTGCGAATACCCTTCTAATTTATGTAATGAATGATCATTTAAATTAATAGATCAAAATATTATAGTATTAAATATTGAGTTCAATCAGTTAACAATTTAAACCAAAACTAATGACAAAATATTAAACAAGATATTCAAACCCATGTCCTTCACAAATATTCAATACAAACCAACCACCCGACAACACATTCAAATATATTTATTTAGGGACTGTTTACCTAAATGCTTATTCAGTAAACGCTAATCATTAGAAGTCAACATTATAATTTATTTTCTAGGTAAGATTATAGTATATCAAAATGGTATTGTGTGCAACAATATATATGGTAAACGCTTACCCAGGTAAGAGTCGTCACCCTCACTTACAGGGTAAAACTCTCTATCCTTATCATCGTTCTTACCAAGTAAGATTCATGGGTCTTGCCATGTTCGTCCAGTGAGAAAAATTGCCCGGTAAGTACTTACCGGGTAAGCGTTTAGTAAACGGCCCCTTAATATTCAATAGAGAACAATAATTAAATAAAAGAATACGAAAATGATCAAATCACATGTGATTATATAGTAACGGTCAGCGTAAGTGTGTGCAAACAACCTGTCAAAATCACGGGAATCACGTGTGTTTTTAGTGTAGAATCACATGTGACTTAACCGTTTTCTTTTATTTAGTTACTGTTATTGTTTAAAACCGCTCCTATAAACTTAAAATGTGTTTGTTCGTGTTCATTTACTCGTTTATATTCGTTCATTAAGATGCTAAACAAACATAAACGAACATAAAACAAAACAATTGAACATAAAAAAAACCATAATTACTTATCATTTTTTCCGTAAAAATAATAAAAAACCGAGTAACTTAAGAGGCGTAAAAGCGGAATTATAAAAATTTAATCTAAGTAATGATTTTACATATTAATATCATAATATATAAATATATATTTTTTATATATAAGCAAACGTAAATGAACGAAACCATAAGGATGGTGCTTGATTGGTTTGAGTTTGGCTCCAAAGGTCAAAAGTACCAGGAGATCCCAGGTTCAAATCCAAGAAAAAATTTAATCTATACTATATTATAAAACATTTGACAAAAAATTTTAAAAATCATTCTTTATTCATAAAGTATTGTATATTAGTGCATATTACTTAAAATTTAAGAATGCAAGTAAATTATGCGTACGTACAACTTATTAAAGCTCCATTTTTAAATTCATATAACTAATTGCAGATAAACATAATCAAATACATGATAAACATCTCATTTTTTACATCAAAAAATCAAAAAATATAATTAGGATAATCATTAAGTTCTAACAGAATCATTATCTTTATAAAATTTTATTGTTAAGCCAAAAATAAATTACTTCACTAAATCGTAAAAATATTATCTTTCTCAAAACCACATAAATCGTATTAGATCAACAAAGACAAAAAAAAACATTAAAGATAAAGACATTTATCGCTGCATTGTGCTAATACCATTCTAGTATAAATAAATGAATATAGACAAATTGCATTAAAAAATAACATATTTTAATTTGATTCTTATTTTGGGTAACGTACTTTCAAAACTTTCATTTTGATACATAATATGTAAAGTTTTAGACGTTTAAGTACCCAGCTAACCGGTTTAATCCCATCACTCGTCACATCAACATGATAACCATTTAATGCTTCAACCAATTATCCGAATACTTAAATATTTAAAACTTTACATCTTAAATATCAAAATAAAAGTTTTAAAAGTAAATTACCTACCATATAAACCAAATTTAAATACGTTTACAAACGGTTCCCTCGGTATAAACCATGGTCACCAAAATGGCTCACATTTGGGTTGGAAATGGAAGCATTGTAGTACATGCTCCTTTATGGCGCGTGTGACTATAGTCTTTTTCTTAACTACAGTCACGAGTCATCCTCCCACGTGCAACTTAACCATGGTTAACATCCCCACGCGCCTCTTGCACATCATCCTCCATTGGTTAATTAATTTACTTTACGTCGTTCACTTTTAAATTTTTCATTTTACACTTTTATCAAATTAACATATATAATCGTATATTAATTAAAATATATTTAAAAAATACATTTTTATTTTAATAAGTTACATCATTATAATCGTCTCGTTAATACCTTCGAAATGAGTCTAATATTAAATAATTTTTGACTTAATTATATTATTATATATTATATATTGTGAAAAAATATTTTTAATATTTATGATTTATAATTTTATAGTTATTTATTTAATTTATGATACATCATTTATTTTTTTTAAATTATACTTTATATTTTGTAGTTAATTAATTTATTTTTACATTTTTATCACATAAACGTATATCTATACTATATTATAAAGCATTTGGTAAAAACTCTTAAAAACCATTTTTTATGCGTAAACCTAATATTGAACATCGTTTTATCTAATTGTGGAATTGTAATTATATAAATATTATAAGAGTATAAAATAAAAATAAAGAAGTAAATAAATATAATAAATTTTTATAAAAATATAAAATATAATATTGAAAAAAATTCATATACAAATATATAATT
>NC_037533.1:18517140-18532016 GCF_001531365.2 Cynara cardunculus var. scolymus | reverse complement strand
ATTTTATTAATTAATAATAATATATAATTAATTAATATATATAATTATAGTATAGATTGAAAATAAAAAAATATAAAGAATATAAAAAAAAAATTTAAAAAGTTGAAGGGTTAAAACTAAAAATATAAAGAGTTAAAAATGAAAAACCCCGTAATAAAACCCACGTCCGTTTTCCAAAACCCTAGTTCCATCTCTTTCTCTCTCTAGAAAAGTTTCTCTCTCTACATTGATGTACATACAGATTTTTGTATACATGCACGCTTATCGGAGCTGATTATTGTCCCTCTCTCGATCGTGCGATCATTCTCTCAGCCGCAGATTCAAAGGTATGATCGGTATCTGAACCAACTTTTTTGTATCGATTTCGTTTCAACTTTTTTTTTTCACAATCTGATTCGCTGTTTTCTGTATCTTCTAGCCATTTTTGTGTCTATAATCAGAGATTGCAATGAAATTGATTCGTATGTATTACACAATGGCTCATTAATTTAGTGCTTTTGTGCAAACATCTATCTGAATAATGCTTGATTTCATGAGGAATTCTGTATTCAGTTTTTTCGATTCGTTTTAATGCAAAAAATCGTCTCGATCGGCGCTTTTCCAGGAAAATGCAGTAAAATTTGGTCGGAGAAACTTTCCGTTTTTGTTCTGTGGTGGTTCTGTAATCGAGGTGAATAATTTCCTTCTACTTCGATATAAATGTTTCTCTCTTCTTAAGCTTGTTCAACAAGCTGTTTTTCCCCGTTGAATAAAGTGATAAACCGAAAAGGCAACCCTATAGTCAAACTACTATATGATTCGGCGGTAGATTTTTTTTGTTTTGGCTTTTCTTACTCAGAATTTGATTGATTCGATGTTTACGCCTATACTGTGTACTAATTAATATTATAATGAACTCGTGTTTGTGCAGTACAAGTACAAGTCGCCATTTCAATCCCTCCGCTCCTGTTATCTATACATCCAAAATCGATTCTCGCTCTCCGTGTGATCCTTACTCGTACAGCTTACTGGGCGTAATGTATATAACGGTGACGATAGCTATCTCGAAGCTCCTCATCTGAGCTTAGCTCCGAATCAAAGTAGATAGATATAACCGATTCAGCGTAGCATATTGGGTTCTTCTGTGATTACATGCTTAAGCTCCAGTTTCCGGCGTAAAATATAGGTTCCGATGACTTTGGGGTCTGTTAGTAATCGTTTGACAAAGAAAAAATTATCGTTGAGGCTGCGAATCGCATTGTTTACAACCACATGTTCGGTGGTTTTAGTGGTGGTTGCGTTCGTTACAGGTGTGTTATTCATCGCACTTAGCATTAAATCCTTATTAAATCTGCTTTTATATTTTCATCTATCCTCTTAAATTCAAGTTTCATATTCACCACTTGAATTTTCATCATTGCCTTCATCTTTTTCAGACACCGTTGCGAAACATAATTTTCTAATTCATTGCCCCATAATTTTGTCGCCTTCATTGAACGAACAACTAAGATTCTATAGAACACCTTCCTCAATTGCTTTACACTTTATTTATTGATCAACCGATTGATTTATTTAATCTCCTGTTCTTATCAGGTACGTTACAATATGGTCGCATTTTAGTGGAACAGAAGAGTCCTTTTGATCATGTTGCAAAGAGTACTACTGCCTACAACAGCACCATAAATTCTGTTCCACATCGCAAGCTTCTTCAAAATCATGGTACGTAAAACTCAACCAAACCCTACCTCTAGATTCGTTAATAATGTTCATCTAATTAAAATAATAATTAACTAAGAAACGATTGAATCCCTATCTCTTCCTCTATATCGTCATCACCACACTTTACATTAAATAACAATAATCGTAGTCATTATTACCATTTGAATTGTGAATTTAAAATTTGGTATCTGTGCTTTGCGTCCACGTTGTGTCGGTCTTCTCCGGTGATCTTTTTTTGCTTAAACGCTGCAAACACTGCACTGCAACACTGGCAAAACGACACAGAGCCTCTTTGCTCAGATATGTTGGTGCTGAAGTACGATTTCTGTTGCATTGATGGTGCTAGTGCACGTATGTTTCATTCCACTGGTCAATTCTATTACATGCTGGTGCTTAATTTATACCCTCCTTGGTCCCCATTCAATAACCCCATGCAAACGATTTGGACTTTTCTTTATGATCAATAACACATTTTTACACAACTTTTTTAGATAGATCTTTACCTGGGAAAGTAGAAATCCAAATAGAGGGGTGAAATTTCAATTTCTTAGACAAATTTCTTGTTTAATTTCAAAAGTCAATGTTTATTTTTTCCATTTTTAAGTAAAAGATTTTTGAAAATTGAAAAATTGACTAAAATAATCAATCTCTTCAATCAAATTCACTTTTAGTATCGAATTCTCATTTTAGTCAAAGTTTATATAAATGCCTTAGTCGTTTGTGTAAAACCCATTTTCAGATTAACAAAAAAAAAGTCTTTACACAAATACGGGATCCTCACGCTAATTATGTACGCAAATGGCGATCCAAAGGTGTGTATTTTTTAAATATGAAAATAGACTTTACGCAAACGTGTAATGCATTTGCGTAAACTCGGGTTAAAATATGAATTTGATTGAAAAAATGATTAAAAAGTGAATTTAGTTAAGGGATATCGGCTGTTTTGTTCAATTTTCTCAGAAAATTTTCCCTTATATAATTATTGATAAAAATGTTATTTTGCTAATTAAATTGTAATAATTACATTTTTTATGTGATGGGTTTATGGGTATCTTATTAAACTTTTATATATGTCGTATACCATGTAAATTTGACTGTAAATAATGGTTTTCTGTATTGAGAAAACACCTTTAAAAAAATATATTTATACCATTATTGTAACGTGTGTAAAGTTAGATGGTGACTTTCATGAACCGAAACAAAAAGTAAATAGAAAATCTTGAATGTAAACTAGAAGCCATTAAATTAGAATTTATATCCACATGTTAAAGAAGCTACATGTAGGTTTGGAGACTTTCATTAGACCATTTTTGGGATTTGCATCTGCATCGAAAAAGTGCATAATTTGGTGAAAGGTCTGCGCATGTTAGCTACTAGCCAGCATTTTGCATTTATCCCTCTTTTATCGGAAATGTTATATACCATTTTATTGAAAATAATGAAAATTAATTAATAATCGTTTTCTCACTTTTTCTTTTCATATTATACTACCATGTTAAAAAAGACTGCTTTGCCCTTGTTGTTGGTGGGTTTATTTTTAATTCTTATTGTTGTAGGTGTATGTATTATTATGATATAAATTTATATCGAATATGACAAATAATTAGGTTCTAGAAAACAATTATTATGGGATATTAATTTTTCTAACTATATTATTAAAAATATATATTTGAAGTATTAAATCAAATATTATGAATTTTTAAAGATAAACCGACCCCATTTGACCAATCAAATACTATGACTTAGGGACCGTTTATCAAGCACTTACCCGGTAAAATTTAACATTATCATTTACTTATCGGGTAATATTTTAGTCCACTAAAACAGTATCGTATGCAACAATTTACCCGGTAAGCGTTAAGAGTCGTCGCCCTCACTTACCGGGTAAGACTTTTGGTCCTTGTCTCGCTCTTATCGGGTAAGATTATTGGTCCTTGCCATATTCATCCGGTAAAGTAATGTGACTTGGTGTTCACTTACCCGGGTAAGCGTTTGATAAACGGTCCGCACCTATCTAGATACATAAGCTTTTTTTTAACCGTGAGTTTCTGGATCACCTTTTGTACACCGACTAATATGCATATGACCATGAACAGTTTAGGATCATGTAAACCTCCATAGCTTTTGAACTCCAGTTACATCTCTTGTGGCTTTATACCTAAGAGTAGAATGGATGTAATAAAATCATATTTTATTACTAAGAAAATGAAAATTAGTTCAAAGGTTGACTTTTTTCACGTAACCTTGTCTTTTCTTTTAGTGTAAAGAAAAGCAATAAATAAAGTGGGGGCATCATCATCTCATCTGTCTGTCACTTATTTAGTTTGTATTTACTGCAGCAAGAGAAATGGAACCAAACCGAATTTGGGGGGACAAATGTTCAAAGGCCGACATTGTCATTAACCAGGGTCCCACTGCTTCCCTCCCCAGTGGCATCCCCACTTACACCGTCGAGATCATGAACGTCTGCACCACCGGCTGTGACATCTCCGGCATCCACCTCGCTTGCGGTTGGTTCAGTTCCGCCAGACTCATCAACCCCCACCTCTTTAAACGCCTCCGTTACAACGACTGCCTTGTCAATGACGGCAACACCCTCCTTAACGGTCACACCATCTCTTTTCAATATGCTAACACTTACCCTTACCCTCTTTCCGTCTCCTCCGTTATATGCTAAGACGAAGGCACAGGTGCATCCTTATCATTTTGACAAATCTTAAAGGGCTTGTAATGAAAATTGAAGTAAACATCAAGGGTTTAAAATGTAATTTTGAGGTTCTTTTAGGGGAGAGAAGAGATAGAGACTTGTACATGAGATGAATGATTAAAGAGATGAGATTTTGGTATCCGTGATTCGTACTGGTAGTATATATAAATATGTGTAGTTGGTTGGAAACACATGTTTGCACGCATATGGTATAATTAATATACGGATTGCTATTTATACCTTCATTAACTCACCAACCATTTATATTTCATATCTCCTTTTCATTCACATACCGTTAGATTCGAGATAGTAAAAGAATATGCATCCAACAGAGGATCCGATATCCAAACATGGTTTGACAAGAATCCGTTCTAAAATCGATTTTCGAGCATCATAAATCCGTTCTACTATCAAACACACTCTATGATATACCTATAATGTGTAGATTGACATCATTTGAGTCACAATGTTGACTATTCAGAATAATACTCTATGTAAATCGATATAAATCAGTAAGGTTTCCATTTCACATCATCTTAATGTTTTGATCACTATTTTTAGATTTTTAAGGTTAAACCAAACATTTTAGAAACCATAAAACTTATCTTAGTTATAGCTTGAGATCTTTTTCTTGTTTTAGAGATAGAAGAGTAGTTAAAATTGATGCACTCGGTTTTTAGGTAATAAGGAGTCAATATTGTACACTAAAATAACAGTAGTTTAGGAATTTTAACTATAAATACAAGTTGGATCATCTCGTATGGTTGATAATTTTTTCTCTTCAAAAAGTAGAAATTTTCTTAGTTAATAATAAAAAATGCATTACTCCTTCTGTCCCAAAAATAAAAATATTATAAATGACATTACACATTTTAAGTAACTAAATGACATTTTTTACCCCGACTAATAAAGAGAGAGACTTTATACATCTGATAATTAAAGGTAAAATGAGAAACTAGAAACTTATTTTTTGAAAGTCGACATTTATTTTGGGATAAAATAAAATAGAAATGTGAATACTTAACTTGGGATGTGGGGGTATATTCCAATACAAAATTATAATCAATGCGAATGAAATAATTAAAAGAGTTGGAAGATGAGTGATAAAAAATGCATCAATATTTTCTTGGAAAAATAATTTTATATTTTAATGGTAGATAAAAAACATAGAGAAACAACAAGCAATACTATAAATATGTATATGTATGTATGTATATATTTTATTAACCTGGATATATAACCCGCTATGCGAGCTGACTAATTACCTGCTTTGCAGATAACCCGGAGTCACCTCATTTGAACCTGCGTGGCCACAAGAGGATTTTTATTCCTCCGTGAATTTGAACCTGTGACCTCATGATACTTTTGACCTTTGGAGTCAAACTCAAACCAATTAGACATCACCCTTGTGGTTTATGTATATATTTTATTTACCAAGTTTTTTGAATTTCTACTATATATTATACAGTATGTCAGTATATACGAAAAATATTTGAACCCTTATTTCTTGTTGGCCTTGGGTGTACGTCCGGCTCGTTCTCCCCGTGTATGGCCGTGTCTGGAGTTAACACCATCAATTAACAACCAATAGAAGAGACAAACCAGTCTTTGGAGTGAATTACATTAAAAAAAATACGTGAATCGTAATTTAACTTTAGAGTAAATTACATTTTTGGTTCCTATAGTTTGTCCAAAGACTGATTTGTCTCTTCTAACGGTTGTTAACTGACGGTTTAACTCCAACGACCTTGAGTATTATGAAATTGAAAAGTTAGAGATCTTAAGTGTTATGAAATTGAAAAGTTAAGGACCATCAATGGAGATCGTTTGTTTTTAGAGACCAAATCCAAAATTTGAGCAAACCATATGAACCAGTAATTCATTCTATAATATATAAATTTAATAAATATAATACAATACTGATTTCACGTAAAACAAAACCAGTTGATGAAAACTATTATCAGTATTGTAATTGATATATTTTAACTGGTTCTTGTTCGATGTTTTTCTTATACAACTACAACTACAAAAAACCAGTTGATTAAAAGTTTAGTATTATGTTATTTTAGTGTGAAATTGACGTTTATATATAATATACACAAAGATGTTACGTAAAAGAAAGTAGATCGTACAGATAAGGAAAAAATCTCAGATTCCTTGATGGAGATGGGAACTGATTGAAAACTGAAATCAGTTTTTGATCATTTTGGTAAGGGTGTAAACAGAGTAAAGTCGAGTCGACAAGCAGGTTATTCGAACTCGAATATTTTTTCAATGTTTGAGATCGAGCTCGATGCTATTTACGAGCTCGAATTTAAGATCGATTAACTCATTTATTTACTCAACCTTGATAATTTTTATATTTTGATCATATAATTTGTAAACATATAAATATGTTTGACTCGAAAAAGTGTATGCTCAAATGACTCGTCTTGTCTCGACTCGACTCGTAGAGTTTAATCAAGCTTTCGAAACGAGTCCAGTCGAACACTGGTATCATAGAGCTCGAATCGTTAAGTTAAACAACCTATATTTTGTGTTGAAAATCGACTCAAACTCGAGATAAATAAACTTCGAACTCGAATAGCTGGTTAAAAACATAGCTCATTAACACCATTAGAAGTGAGCAGTGGAATCGGGTATCCACTTACGGAACCGGAACTGCCGGTTCCGGAACCGGAACCGATATGAGTGGTTCCGGTTCCTAAAATACGAAACCGGTTGAGGATGATTCCGGTTCCAGTTCTCAATTTTCCGGAACCGTTACCTGCCGGGATTGTGCAGTTTTTTAATACAAAGTTTGTGCAGTTTTTTTATATAAAATTTGTGTAGTTTTTTGTTAAAAATATTGCAGTTTTTTACGAGTTTGTGTAGTTTTTTTAACACTCAATTATTCACAGGTACCGTACGAGGTTGAGAATGCAATGAGTATGCAAGAAATTGAAAGGAGATTCAGAATTTGAGATAAAATGATTCGTATTTTTTCAAATTGTGTGTTTAATTGAATTCGTAGTATGTAATTGTTAAACTTTGAACATTTACAGTTATAGTATGTAATCGATAAACTTTCAACATATACTATTAGTCTATTATGGTTTGTAATCGTTAAACAATATTTGTAACAATTATTCCGTATAATTTGTATTCTTGTTTATTTATTTAGTGTTTTGACTATGTTTTATTTTTTATTTCTAAATAATAAAATTTTAATATTTTAGGAAGCGGGTACCCGGAACCGGTTCCTGGCGGGTACCTGGAACCGGTTCTTGTTTATTTATTTAGTGTTTTGACAATGTTTTATTTTTTATTTCTAAATAATTAAATTTTAATATTTTAGGAAGCGGTTCCAAAAATTTAAGAACCGCTCTAACCGGTTCCGGTTACGATATCTCAATAACTGCCGATTTCAGTTCCGGTTACTATCAAATGGAACGGGTATCCGCCTATACTCACCCCTAAACACGACTACATTTCGAAACTCCATCCTTAACTTTCGTGAATAATGATAACGTGACGAAATGAATCACAATAATGGCACCCATTAAAAACCATACGTACCAATGTCCAATTTACCCTTAGTAATTAAATATCCACTTTACTTATAACACATTAATTTCCCAAAATTGTACATATTTTCAAAACACAAATTTCGTATTTGACAATCTAATTACCAGGGGTAGAGTTGGTATTTTACCAAAAAAAAATCCGTGTATCAATCAGTTACGTAAAATCTTATACCATATACCAGATAATTATTGTCATCAGTATCAACTTTTTTTTTATTAGTACATGTTGGTATTGTTTCTGTACCAGCTTCAAGTTACTTATATGAAAACTTGTGATTATGTTCGAATTGTGAGTTTTCAGGTCACATGTGATGTTTAAGGGTTTTAGCTGCAAGAAGCAAAACTTGCAAGTATTAAATTATTCAAAACAAATGAGGTTTATCGGGTTGAAGACGTTTGAACAATTCAACCCAATGCTTGCGGTTTGAAAAATCTTAACTCAACCCAACCCAAACCAAAGTACAACCCAATCCAACCTAACCCGTACAGGTTGGTCGAGTTGATACTTTAGTACATTAAAATATTTTTCTAACCTTGAATATGTTGTTTCTCTACATAATTTGTTTTTCATCATCAACCATTTGATATAACTTATCCATACTTCTTACGTATATCACATTCAGTTAATTTTCTCAATTTATATATATATGTTCCCAGTTATTGAACATATATACGAATGAATTATATAGATATATGAATAAATTGAGAATATGTGTACGTGAAGAGCATACATGATAATGTAATTGTTAATGCATATATTAATAGAAATTCAACAATCATATTAAATCCAAGAAATAAAAAGATCCAGGTTCATCGGGTTGGGTTGTGCTCAAATAATAGTAACTCAATTTCAACCCAATACCTATGGTTTGACAATTTTACAACTCAATTAAATATCGGGTTACTTCGGGTTGGGTTATTTCGCATTGGATTGAGTTGGGTTGATCGTGTTGACGAGCACCCCTACTTGGTATGATACTACCAACCGATGATAATTGGTATCAATTAAGTTGTCTACATCCAAAAAATAAGTGTCGACACTAATTTCTATTTATAATTGTTCTAAAAAAGTGTTTAGTTTCAGATTTGTATTTTGGTAAACACACTGACTGCTGACCGAGTCAGATATGCTGACCGAGTCAGATATGCTGACCGAGTCAGATATGCTGACCGAGTCAGATATGCTGACCGAGTCAGTCCGGTCAGTAGGTAGTAAACAGCCCCTAAGTTACCAAATCTACGGTTAACAAATGCACATATATTTAAGAGTTACTAGAAAGGTACGCGCACAATGCAACGAGATATATCTCGATTTGAATGTTTTATTTTATTTTTTGTCTCTGTCGATGTTATAATACGATTTTATGTGTTTTTAAGAAAGCGATAATGATTTTATTTTTGAATAAGATAAAAATTTGAAAAAAATAATATCAATGTTTGTATAAAATTAACTATTTAAAAGTTCTCATTTTTTGTGTAATTTTTTTAATTTTATTTTTTATTATAATTAAATTTAAGTTTAATAACGAAGTAATTTATTTTTGGTTTTGGTTTAATAATATAACATTTTATAAAGATAATAATTACGTATTATGTTAGAACTCAATAATTATCCTAATTATATTTTATATTTTTTATATTTAAAATGAGATTTTATCTTGTATTTGATTATGTTTATTTGCAGTTAGTTACACGAATTCAAACATAGAGTTTTAAAAAATTGTTCTTGGGCACAATCTATTTGTAATCTTGAATTTTAAGTAACATCCATAAATATTAAGTAATTTATGCATAAAAAGTGATTTTTAAGAGTTTTTCTCAATTGTTTTATAATATAGTATAGATGGAGATATATATATATATAGGGGCCTAATCAAATGAGAACTAATTAGTTTGTGGTAACTGTGAGAACCAATATTAACCACAAATCAATAGATAAATTAGGAAATTTATAATTTTGGCAATTTTGAATTAAAATATTAATRCAMNDATATTTTTGGTATTTTAAAACTTTCCTCCCTCCTCTCTTCTCTCTCCGGCCACCGTCTTTTGGGCACCGTCATCCGGTGATACAACAATGGTATCACAATGCATCATATATGTGCTTGGGTATCACATTGATGTCGTTTGTGTGGTCGATAGAAAATGTAACACAGTGGTATCACTATGCATCTTATATATGATTAGGTATCACAATGTATCTTTTGTTTAACAGAGTCAATATTTTTAGGTATCACAGTGGTATCACAGTGGTATCATAGTGGTATCACCGGAGGACAGTGGCCGGATGCCGGAGAACGGTGGCCGGAGAGAGAACAGAGGAGAGAGAAGAGTTTTAAAATACCAAAAATATCCTTGCATTAAAATTTTAATTTAAAATTACCAAATTTATAAATTTCCTAATTTATCTATTGATTTGTGGTTAAAATTGGTTCTCACAGTTACCACAAACAACTCAGTTCTCCCTTGAATAGGCCCCTATATATATATATATATATATATATATATATATATATATTAAATAAGGGTAAGATTGTTATTTGGTTAATTAAAAAGTATAATAATTATGCATGTTCTGTATATCATTTCTATTGTGGACACTTATATTGAAGCAGAGGGAGTATTTGTAAATAGTAGACGACTAAGGACAATTCTCTCTCTCAAGTTGTCACTAACTATGTGACTCAGAGACCGTTTATCAAACACTTACCCGTTTAACATTTACCGACATGAACTTATCTTATTGTGTAACATTTTCAGCCATCAGAATTAATTGTTGGTAAACATCTTAAACCCGATAAATATAATAATAATAATAATTATTATTTTTGGGTCTTAAATTAAAATAATTGGTTGCCAATTTTATACGTTAAAATGGTTTTATAATATTCCTCCCTTCTAAAACAAATGAATATAATAATAAAAAGAACGATAAAAAAGGGGAAGATTGATGGTAGGAGTCAAAAGACGGTGATGAACGGTGATAGAAAGCGGACGACAATGGCACGACGCTGAGGAGTGATGGTGTTGGATGCGAGTGATAAGAATGACACTGATTTAGGGTTTTTTTTTTTACTTTAAAATCTTCCTATCTGATGATTACATGTTTGTTTTTTGTATCAGATAAATACAGATAGTCAGATAGATACAGGTAACCAATTTTCTAAAAGTACAATTGTTTATTTTATTAGAAAATATTCAAAAAATTACTAATTTAAAATAAAAAAGATTAATGATTTATCTATACTATATTATAAAATATTTGATAAAAACTCTTAAAAACTATTTTTTATGCATGAAGTATTGTATATTGATGCATATTACTTAAAATTTCAAGATTATAAGTAAATTATGCACAAGTACAACTTATTAAAGCTATATGTTTGAATTCGTGTAACTAACTGCGGATAAACATAATCAAATAGAGAATAAACATCTCATTTTAAAATATTAAAAAATCTAAAATATAATTAGGATAATTGTCAAGTTTTAACAAAATAATTAATTATTATATTTATAAGAAAATTATATTATTAAACCAAATACAAATTACTTCGTTATTGAACCTAAATTAAATTATAATAAAAAATCGAATTACAAATAAATAATTTTAAATAGTCAATTTGATACTAATATCGATATATTTTTGTCAAATTTTTATGATATCTTTAAATTTATATTTTATCAAAAATAAAAACATCACCGTTTTTTTCAAAATAACATAAGACCATATTATAACATCAACTGAGATAAAAAATACAATGAAATATTAAAATCAAGATGTATCTTGCTGCATTGCATGAATATCCATCTAGTTTATCAAAAAAAAATCATTGAAAATAAGAAAATCTCGTTGGATTTTTGTTAACTTTTCCTTATATATATTAAGTTGTTTGAACAAATAGCCCAATTAAATAATGGGTTAAGCCCAATTAAATAATGGGTTAAGCCCAGTTCATTTTGGCCGTTGCCTTCTGAACAAATAGCCCATCAAATAATGGGTTAAGCCCAGTTCATTTTGGCCTTAATGGGCCGAGCCCAAAAGCCCTGGACAGAAGTTCATGATCGTCGTTTATTTGGTGTACTTTCGAACACGAGTACACGACAACCTCGTAAGACGCTAAATACTCGAAGATCGACCACACCATCATTCAAATTTAGTTTCAAAAACATTACCCAAATTTAGTTTCAAATTTTCTGAATCGAAAAGATTTGCTGTCCTTGATTTCAGTTTCTGAATCTTCACTCTGATCGAGTTGTTGTAGTTGAAAATGAGATTAAGAAGACATCAAAGTCGATCGATTTCACCAAAATGTTTGATTTTCTCTTGTTTAATCTTCACCCTTTTAGGATTTTTGCTACTTACCTTCATCTCCGGCGGCGATCCCGTCATTCCGCCGCCACCGGAGCTGAAAAATGCGACGGTAAGGAGGTCTGCGACCACCTGCGCGACGGTGGAGGATATGGGAAACGAAGCTGTTGATCCTTTTGGCGGTGGCGATTCATGGAAAGAGAGCCTCAGAGTTCGCAGATTGATTAGAAATCATTTCGAGTTGCAGGGTATGAAAGATTTGGTTTCTTGCCCCTTTTTAGATTTATTGCAAATTTTCATTTTGTAGTCAACCATGAATCAATCTTAGATTCTTTGAGTTTAGTTGGTAAAGGGGCGGGCCGACTTAGGGGTGGGGCGACTATGTTCAAATAAACAAGTTTGAAGTTCGATTCCAGTAGATGGGCTTGAACCAGCTCTGAGATGCTCCTCACATCTGGTTCCCAGGGGGCGGTCTGTAGCTTAGTTGGTAAAGGGGCTGAACGACTTTGCTCAAATGCATAACAGGTTCAAGTTCGAATAGTGCAGGGGTGGGCTTGAACCCCTCCATTAGCCTAACCCTCTAAGTCAACTCTAAAATGCCTCATGACATGTGGTTCTTAGGGGGCGGGTTGTTGTGGTTCCTAGGGGGTGGGTTGTAGCTCAGTTGTCAAAGGGGCGAGCGACTTTTTGCTTAAATGCATAACAGGATCAAGTTAGAATCGTGCAGGAGGCGGGCTTGAATACCTCCGCTAGCATTAGCATTAATGGTTGAGTCAGCTCTCAAATGCCTCCTCACATGTGGTGGGGCGGGGTTGTAGCTCAGTTGGCAAAGGTACAGAGCGACTTTGCTCAACTACATATGAGGTTCAAGTTCGAATTGTGCTGGACACCAGCTTGAACCCCTCCGCTAGCATTAGTTGCAGAGTCAACTCTGAAATATATGGTTCATAAGGGGTGGGTTGTAGCTTTGTTGGCAAAGGGGCGGAGTGACTTTGCTCAAATACATAACAGGCTCAAGTTAGAATCGTGTAGGAGGCGGGCTTGAACCCCTCCTTTAGTATTAGCCGTTTAGTCGACTCTGAAATGCCTCCATTACAATGGTTAATCTACAGTACAACAAAATTGGCTTTATAGGACGTGGAATATGTCTAAATGTACTAACAGACTGCTTTATAGGACTTAAGTTAATGACACCAAACAACTGTACGACCTATATAAAGATGTTACAACAGGTTGTTAGGACGTCTATTAGGACACTTGGGGCCTGTTTGTTAGCAGGTTAATGAGCTTACTGAGAGTGAGACTCGCTGCTTATTCGGTCAGTTATACATTATTTTTTGGTAGTGGCTTAATGATACAAAATGTGACTTATTCAGTAAACTTCTAGGAGGGAGGTTTATGCAGAAAGCCAAACTTTTTCCAAACCTACCCTCCCAATTAAAAAACACGATCCTTCCATCTATAAAAAGAACCCTTCCAAACAAAAACCTTTTCATTATATATAGACAAATTAATCCATGTAGACAACTTTATCCAGGACGTGATGAAAAGCCAACCATACAATCCCTTAGACATAACATTACATTCTACAAAACCGATTTTGTTGTATTGTATGCTATGCAAGAAACCATCATATATCTCCATCAAATCGACAGTCTTTATTGATTGGTTTTTTTTTTTTCGTATTCTAGGAGCTTCTAGAGTTCGTGGGCTATCTTCCGACGAATTCTGCAAGCAAGGTTTCGTAATGGGCAAAGCTTCGGAGGCCGGATTTGGGAACGAAATGTACAAGATCGTTACAGCAACGGCCCTTAGCGTCATGCTAAATCGTTCGCTAATTATCGGGCAAACCAGGCATTTTGGTTCTTTCTTTTTCTCGATCTTTATCTATTATGAATGAATTGTATGTTTTTAGCATCGAAATCACAAATGCTTACTTCTCGATTCGTGTTTATTAGGGGCAAGTATCCATTCGGAGACTATATAGCATATGCCAATTTCTCGTTCACTTTAAAAGAAGTGAAGCATCTATGGAGAAAGAACGATTGTATCGGAAAGTACGGGCGGCATCTCGTTATGAGGGTCGATGATTTCGAGAAACCTTTGGAAACAAACGTTCTTTGTGGTAACTGGAGGAAATGGAAGCATCCGATCATATGGTAACCGTTAGGATCAATAATCACACAAGAAAATTGCAAAAAACGTAATTGGTCTTGCTTTTTTGCTTTTGTTTTGCAAGCCGGGGGTCTTCACGGAAACAATCTCTCTACCTTGCCGGATAGAGGTAAAGTCTGCGTACATCCTACCCCCAGAACCTACATCCGTGTGGGATATAGGGTTATTTAGGACAATATCCTTCTTACAAATTTGGGGATAACCGCAAAAATGAAAAACCGAGGAACACCCCGGTAACCATTCATCTGTACGGTATGCACATATGCATGCAAGTAATTTGTACGATAAGCAAATGTGCATAGAAACTAGGAAACATCTTCAATTACGTGTATGCACATGTGCATAACGTACAGATGAATGGTTAATGGAATATCCCTATAAAATGGGTTCGTTTGGTTTGGTTTGGTTTGGTTTGGTT
>NC_037533.1:18496590-18512375 GCF_001531365.2 Cynara cardunculus var. scolymus | reverse complement strand
ATTTTAGATTTTTTATATTTAAAATGAGATGTTTATCCTGTATTTGATTGTGTTTATCTGCAGTTAGTTACACGAATTCAGATATGGGATGAAATCGTTTAGGGATGAATGGGTTTAAGAGTTTTAGCCAAATGCTTTATAATATAGTATAGATATATTTTAATTTTTCACATATTTGACCTGTAACCTACTGATTTTGTAACATTTGATGACGTGGATGTCAAGTTTATCTTCCGCTTTACCATAATCCCTTCGTATTCACGTCAATAAATGTTACAAAATAAGCAGATTACCGGTCAAAAAGGGTATACGATTTTTTTTTTCTGAAATTTTGTGAGACCAAATAAATAATATCGAACCTTTACAACAGAACAGTCACTACAACAAATTGGCTTTATTGGACACGTAGATTGTCTAAGTGTCTTAATAGAATACTTTATAGACTTAGTTTTATAGGACCAAACTATAAAACGTCTTATTTAAATATAGCAAGCTTTTAGGCATTTTAGCAAGTTTTTTAGGAGGCTTTTAGAATAAAGTGACATGTTAGCTATTTTATACGACACTTTTGAGAAATGTCTTATAACCTAATTTTTTTATAGGACATCTATGTTTATAGAACACTTTTTTTCAAATAGTGTCATATAAAATAGTCCATACAACACTTTATTTTAGAAGCGTCCAAACGAACTTGTTAAAACGCCTAAAAACGTCATATAAACCTATGTAGCACTTTTAGATATGACACCTTTTGGTTTGGTCCTATAAATTTAAGTCGTAATAAACGTCCGATAAAATCAACTCTGGTGCAGTGAATACAACTTCACAGTGTTTTTGCTGTGAAGATGTGGGTTTTTTTGTACCTTCACAATGTTCTGCTGTGAAGTTTCAATGTTATTTTATGGTCTCACGAGTTTCACGAAAACAGGTTGGTCTCACGTGAACCCAACCCAAACTTTATTGCATTTTGATGTATTTTGCTCTTTAACAATGGTTACAAACGATGGTTAAGATGGCGGATGCATGGTTAGGTTCTTCATTTTGAATACAAGAAGTTCACCGGGAACATCTCGGGTGCCGGCATGGTTCCAGGCGTAGGATTTCGAGCGAAAGATTGGGGACCTGCACCCCGATGGGTTGCTTTCGTGGACTTCTTTTTAGCTGCTCGAGCTACACACGCTGTGATTACGGGTGCCCAAAGACGTGTCGGCACCACCTACGCACAGCTTGTTGCAGCACTAGCTGCAGCTTATCAACTCGGTAAACGAATCCCGTCCCAAGATTTCTTGAGATCTTTCGATTCAAATATCCTTTCTCAACTCGGTAAACGAATCCCGTCCCAAGATTTCGGTTTATTTGGTTTACTCGAAACCAAACAATAATAACCGAACACTGAACTGAATTAACGAAATAAACAATTATAACTGAACCGAAAAAACCGGAAACCGAATAACCCAAATTTCATTCGGTTCAGATGGGGTTTTGGGTTTCTACGACACCCCGACTAGTTGTTGGTATGTTTAGATTTCTTCGAATATAAACTCGTTATTGGTGTAAATTTCAGACGAACACCGTTCCGGCCCAGCGAACTTTTCGTTCATCAGTAGCTTCCAGAACAATCTTCTGCATCGAGGGTTGCAGAATCAAGTCGGATGGGGTCATGTTTGGAACCGATTTGCCGGCCGGTTAAGTTGCCATAGCCAGCCGAACCAGTGTGCGCTCACCCCGGTTCTTCCGCCTGGTTGGTGGGACGGGCTGTGGCAGTCACCAATACCACGAGATATTCGAAGAATGGAAGCGTACGGGGTGAAACTAACGGGATTTGGGACTATTGACGAAAACCATCTTCGGGATTATTGTAAGGCTAGAAAATCTGCCGTAAGAACTCTTCCGATCACTCGTAAATGCATCGGACTGAAATGCGCTTAACGAACCCGATATCGGGTTCGTTAGGTTGTAAGTTTAGGCTTCTTTAGAAACATCGTTATATTCGTTTGGTAATTGTTTACACAACTGAAATCCGTATTCGATTTTACTACCGGTGGACTTGTTATGAAATGTATTTTTTGGGCACAACAAGGACAAAATGTACGAAATAACAACTTGTTTTTATAAATTTTCTTATTATAATAATGTACTTTTAAAATATTTTTTATTAGGGTATCGAACTTTAAAAATTTTACCCGTTATAGTATTAAGTAATCTTTTAAATTAAATTTACCCATTATACTAGGTTTCTTTGTCACCATCATCGTCCATGTAGGCTGTCCACATGTACGATAGTTCTGTCATGACATTTCTTATTATAACATTGTACTTTCAAAGTTACTTTATTATAACATCACCAATTTCTATTACAGCATTGTACTTTTAATTTTAATATTTTTTATGTTTAAACATTGTAAATTTAATCAAATATGTTTACTAAAATTTATAATATCAGAAATTAAACATGTTTACAAAAGATCACTATTTCACGAATAAAAATATTCATAAAAAACCATTCGTTCTAAAACTTAAAAAATCTTTTGCAGTAAAAAACGTTCTAAAACTTAAAAAAATCTTTATTTTCATCATTTTTAATAATCTGTTGGAGATATTTTAAAGACGATTTTTAACTTGTTATTTTTTTAAGCTAAATTCTTAAATTTTACTCAATGTTACCGAAAATGTATAATTTACATTAATAAATCAAAATTGAGGGTAGTTGATGAAACAACTCCTCCCACATGGATAGAAGATGAAAATTGTTAGCTCCTTGTAAGTATCAAGTAGTGAGCTATCAATAACTCCCACCATGATTTTAAGTTAGATTCGAAGTTATTCGGTCAGTCCATTGCTTTAGGCTTTGGGGGTGTTAGAAGTGGCACAACGTTAAAACTATCAAAAACCCATAATTGTAAATACATTTATGGGTCAAGGTTTTCTAAAAGAATTACACATATAAATTTATTAATCATGTAATACACAATATCATACTCAATCTCAAAAACGCTAAAAAAACAAAGTTTTATTGCTCAGCAAGTACAGTAGAATCATTATAGATTAGGGTTTCTTCCGCTCCACATATTTTGCACGGATGTTTAAAGCTAACATTTGTTAGGTTTCAAATCATGAAACCGACCCAACGTCTCCCCTCTCTCACTTTTTAATCCTCACATCAATCGTTCAAATATATGCGGATCGCTTTGTTCATGCTTTATTGCGTTATTGTCTTTTTTAAACTTTTGTTTTCATTTTACGGTAATCCATAATTGGGTTGGAGGAAAGAAGTCCGACATCTTTTGGGATAAGTCTAATATACATTATGTTTTTTTTTTTGTAAAGATAGACTTGGTATTGAAATAATCTGTTTTAGTATAAAAAAACTGTAAACTGTTTGGAACAATGGGAATGAAAACTTATTTATCCATAAAAAATTGTTGGTCTCGAATGGGATAACAATAAGCAGATAGTAATTGTAGAAGGGGAGGGGGTGAATACAGTTACACAGACATTTTTTTCAACTTTTTAATTCTTATTGATGTATATCAAGAATTAAAACACAAAGATACAATAAAGATTGTTGTGGAAGAAGGAAATGATAACCTAACCTAAACAATCTTACAAGAAGAAGAACTTACAAGAACAACACTGAGAGTACTTGCAAGAAAATGAAGAACACACTAAGTTTTTCTTTACACACATAAGACTAGGGGAGTAGAAGAAGAGAGAGCTGATTGTCTTCAACATTAAATGCATGAGGACACTTGTCACTTGAGACAAACTTTTGTAAAGATATGGTCAATTTGTATGAATTTTTTTTTGGATGGATTAGTAGCTTCAAACTGCTAGTTATAAATCTTCGATGCATGAAGATTTTCCTTCAATCCGCTTGTAGCTTCAAAATATCTTCAATCTTCAAATCAGCTACTATGGAGTCTTGGTGTGTAATTTAGACAGTTGATCCAGAGTACCGCATCGGTGACCTTCTGTCTTCACATCAGCTAGTCTTCGATTTTGCCAATGGCTTTAAGTATGTATCAAGACATCAATATACAAAGAAACCATTAACTACTAAGTATTGATAGAATAAAGGAACAAATCAGTGGATCATCACCAAATCAATAGGTGACCCAACAAAAATAGATCAGTTCTAATTACAAACAATTTCGTCGTGAATATCCTATTTTAAGAAGAAAAAGTAGAAAGTGTGAAAACATTTCTATTTCATTTATCATATGAATCATAAATGGAAACAAATATTAGATATCCGTAGAGTTGTTTGTTTTATAAATTTACAAAATAATAATTTAGAATGCATAAAATAAGACAAATAACAATCTGTTAAAGTTGAAATTATACAGTTTGTAGTACGCGTTTTTGCAAAAAATGACAAATCAACTAACATGATCTAAAGACACTTGTCAACATCTCACACTCTGTCGATCTTGTCATCAGATTATTACAGCTCTGATCACAACGATGACATTTTTATCAACAATGTCGTTCAAGAACATATATTTTTTGGAAGATTTTTGTCGGTTTAAAGAAATGATGCATACTTTTTCAAAAGTATCACTACTAACAAACCGTTTATAACTGTCTAAACAAAACACAGTTAAGTTTCAACATCTGCCCAATTCGATGGCGCCACAGTTCTCACAACATTATCGTGTTTTGAACTAGTGGTGCACATATAATTAATAAATGAAAGGACAGAGAATTCGTGACGAGATTTTCAATCGTCCTTTCTTTTAAACAACGTATACAGTTTGTTGGCTGCCACTTTTAATCCGATGGCCCAAATCGTAAAAGACGTATGGCCCCGTGACACATGCTACCCTTGACTCGAGTCACCAGCGCATCGACCATCTATCAGATCGTGGCGATACCAAACACGGTCTTCCAAAAAACCTGTTGTTATTGTCTACTTTGCAAGTCAATAATTTGACACCATTTGTACATGAAAGATTGATTGATAATATCATTGACAATATCATGTGAAAACAACTTTTGTACCTTCAATTGGTTGTTCAGAAAGTAAATTTTGTCCCCTTTTAACAATTTTTATTTCAAAAAGAATTATCACCGTAAAATAATACAGTAAATGGTTACTGTAACGGTTTTCTTTGGTAAACCAAACTAAACGAACGTAATATCTTCTACTTGGAAGCAGGGTCGGGTGGTGCAACAATTTTACCAGTTATTGGAGAGAGAAAAACTGTATTGCTGACACACAGTTCTAGACACAGAACAACTTGTAGAGATATAAACGTGTCAAAAAAAAACATTTAATACGCGATTTTGACGTCGGATAGATACGGTTATAATTTATTTTTCCGACGTCGACCAATCATGTTAAGCTTTTACGATAGTCGATAGAAAAAACGAACGACATGTGAAGGATGTCCAAGAGGTAGCAGGGTTTGATGGAGAGAAGACACAAGACCCACAACATTTTTGTATGGTTTCCAAAATGTGTTGTGTAACATTTATTGGCTTCGAATCTAAGGCGAAACCAGTTCGATTTTGGTTTCGAATGTGAAACCGATGGTTTTCGATCTGAAAAATGGTTCGGTATTTTGTCTCGTGTTCGTAGAAACCGACAACTAATAAAGACGATGAGTTTGTAAAACTGTTCCACGTAAAAAAAATGTTTTAATTACTTAAAAATTATTTTTTTATAAGACGTTTAATATATAAAAAAATTCAACAGTGTTTCATAAAAAAAACTTGTAAGACAAGACTTGGATCACGTGAGACCAGCCTGTTTTCGTGAGACCATTTTTTACACTTGAAACTTTACAGCAAAACACTGTGAAAGTTCGACTTTTTTTTTTTTTTTTTTTTTTTTTTGTTGTAAATTTTCAAGTGTAAAATTGTTGTCTCACGGAAACAGTTTGGTCTCACGTGAACCCAAGATGGTCTCACATGAACCAAACCCTATAAGACGTTATTTTGTCACTCATTTTTATGTTAATTCGTAAACCAGCCATTTTTTACGTAAATGCANTTGTAAGACAAGACTTGGATCACGTGAGACCAGCCTGTTTTCGTGAGACCATTTTTTACACTTGAAACTTTACAGCAAAACACTGTGAAAGTTCGTTTTTTTTTTTTTTTTACCTTTACAGCGTTTTGCTGTGAAAGTTCAAGTGTAAACAAATGGTTTCACGGATCTCATGAAAACAAGATGGTCTCACATGAACCAAACCCTATAAGACGTTATTTTGTCACTCATTTTTATGTTAATTCGTAAACCAGCCATTTTTTACGTAAATGCATACTTTTTACGCAAATGTCCATTTTATCCTTTTCTTTTTATCATAATAATGTGGTTAATTTACGCAAATCAGTAAAACATCTACGTAAAAGATAACTAGTTTAGGAATTAGCTTGAAAACGTGGCTAAAAATTGGCTATTTTAGTCAATTTCCCGTAAACAATTAACTAGTTGTAAAAAAAGTACATTATTGTCGTTGTTCACCAATTCCGTCATGTCGATGAAAACAACGTCTCAACAACTTGACCTCTGCATAAAAACCGCCATTAAAAAAAAAGAAAATCGTAAAATTTAGTTTATAAGGGTTTATATATAATCATATAAACTTTATATTATCGTCTTGTAAACCGTAATAAATTTATTAAAAATTAAACTTACAAACTACTGAATCTCGAAAATAAATTCTGATTCTGTAAAGAAAATTAAACGGCTTCGAAAACAAAGTAACAAAAAAACAGAATCCGGAAAGAATTAAAATACCTGTAAAACTTCGTTTTTCAAGAAAACGAACACCGAACACGTACCTCTTGCTAGTTGTACGTTTACGACAGCTTTTTTTATTGTCATAAATCGTACTATGATGTGATTTACGTTCTTGAAAACATACACGAAAACGTTACAGATGTACCTAATTTTGGATGCTTTCTTGATTTAAAAGAAAATAGCAAAAAATGTTGGAACAAATTAATAAAAAAAAGGTTGAAATTCTGTAGAAACAGAGAGTTTTATGGATCCTAAATTCATGGAACTCGAAGGGCAAAATCGGAAAGGGACCTTTTAAAGACGTAATCAATGGGTTGTTTATCAAATACTTATCCGGTAAGTGTTTACCGGTAATATTTAACACCATTATGTACTTACTGGGTAAGATTTTGGTCCACTAAAACGACATAGTATACAATAATTTACCCGGTAAGCGCTTACCGTGATAAAAGTCGTCGCCCTCACTTACCGGGTAAGACTCTCCATCATTATCTCATTTCTACCGGGTAAGATTCTTGGTCCTTACTATATTCATCCGATGAGGTAATGTTATTTGGTAAGCATTTACCTGGGCAAACGTTTGGTAACGGCCCCTAAGTATATTAATTAAGCTTTTTTATTTCATTAGTAATTAAGAGTTTTAATGATGGTTAATCTATATGCTAATTGCTAGCTTTTTATCTCCTCTTGCAAGTAACATAACATTCTCATAATACACACACACATATATATATATATATATATATATATGAAAACGGGTAAATCATGTATAAAATCAAATGTGATTTTACATTAAGGATCAACGTAAAGGTCTGCAGTCGACGTGGCACGCGACCTTCGCGTGAATCACATGTGATTTGCACGTGATTTTAGTGTAAAATCATAGTATAAAGATAGATGAGAAGATATTATCACGAGAAAGGAGAAACTTCCTATGCGAATTACTGGAAAAAAAAATCATTTGAAGATGCATATGTGAATATATATGAATAATCTGTAACGTGGATTCATATATGCATATTCAATTAGAATTTTCAATAATTCACATGTGAATATTTCATTACTAAAATGAATTTATTGAACATCAAATTGATTTATTATGATAATCATATATCAAATACATGAGAAACAAAATAACATGAGGTGTTAGATACCTAATTAATTAAGGTTTGATAATTTTCAACTAATTAAACCATGGATGGAAATGCAATCAAGTAGTAATCAAGAAAACCACAAGGATCCATCTGCATGATGCACGATCGAACCATGCATCAATCAGGATGAAAACCGATGATATGTATCGAGCTCGATCGATCACGCCGCAACTTCGATGGCGTGAGCTACGGGTGCTTGAGGTGGTTCGACAACCAAATGATCGTGGACGATATCATTCACGTTCTCGTTTAGTTTTGTGACGACGGGAATCGAACACATTAAAGCGCTCAGTCTCACGACGTCGATGATCTCTTGATCTCTTTTCTCCGAGATTTTTCGTTCTTCGGTTTCCAAGTTCTTCCCTTCTAATTCCGTCACTTTTTCGTCCGACACTTTTTCGTCGCTAACCGGCTTCTTGTTTTTGTATACAAAGTAAAGGATCATTTGAACAACACCGAAGGTGAAGCCAAGTACGTTTGGAATCTGTCATGTACATAAAAAGAAATTCAATCATTAATTAATTCGAATTTTTTTTAATTTAAATGTTAAAAAAAAGTTATAATCTTTTTCGTACCGCGATGTTGAAGTCGTGAAGAAGTAGACCGTAAAAGAACCATGTAATAGCGTTAAGGGTGAGCGCAGCCGATAGCAGAATCGGCATGTACTCAACGCTTTTCGTTTTAATAACTTGTCGCTGAAAAACATTTAATAATATAATATATTAAAAGAAATTGACGAGAATAACAACTGTTATTGTTACCGTTATTGTTATATGTTATATATATAGATATACGCACCACAACGCCCAAGGGTGCTACGAAAACGCACAAAGCGAAAATAAGACAAATCCATCCAACTATCGCGACCCGAGTAGCCCCATGTGCAAGAAACTGAGTCAGGGCAACGATCAATCCGAAGCCAACAACTATCATCAACACGATTAACTTCACGCTTTCGATCTGCAAACATAATATTTCCATCGATAATTGTTCTTTTCAAGATACAATTGATAACGAAAAAACCCTAATAGACAAAACTAACTAAAAAAGCACGATTCGCACATACCCTGGCCTTCTTCGGTGCGTAAATGAGGAAGAAACAAATGTAGAACGTCTGGATGAAGCAGCCGACGGAGTTAATGGTAATGAGAAGCATTGCATTGGACTTAAGCAACGCGTAGTATATCCAAAGCATCGCGCTGAATAATCCCACGACATACGGCACCGATTGAAACCCTTCTGTCGATTTCTTCTTGTAAACTTTATAAAACGTCGGTCTGCATTTTAATCACAAACGAATTAGCGAAACGTTAAACGACGAAATTAACCGAGATTAATTAAACTTAAGAGAAAGTAAGAGACTTACAATGGGGAAAGAAACACCATGAATGATACAACATTGCCTACACAACACATTCATAAAGCAACATGTTAGAAATTAAAACAAAGGGAAGTACTAATTCTAGTTTATGAACCACAAAATATTACAAGAAAATCCGTCTTTTAAAACGTTCGATTATTATCATCGAACATTTTATTAAAAACTTAAACACATTTTTAAGTTTATAAGACCAAAAACTATATGTATTGTTATCAATAGAAACACACCCAAAGGTACTAGTTTCCTTTATATATATATATATATATATGTATATATATATATATGTATATATATATATATGTATGTATATGTAGTAGTAGTAAGGAACATATATTCAAGTGTGTTTACTATAACATGCATGGTAATGTTATATATATATATATATATATATATATATATTCTCATGCATATAGAGCTAGAGAGAGAGAGGAATGAAGTGAGAGAGAGAGATTTAGAGAAAGATAGGGAGAGAGGGATGTAGAGATACAGGGAGAGAGAGAGAGAGAGAGAGAGAGAGAGACGGAGAGAGAGATTTAGAGAGAGAGAGAGAGAGAGATACCAAGAAGGCCAAATGCAAGAGTAAGATGAGCAAAGCTTCCTGAAGTCATCTTTTTGCTGTATGGAGTTTGAACACACACTCAAGACTTAACACAGACAGACAAAGAGCTGAACACAGACAGACAAAGAGGGAAAGAGAATTGCAAATTCTCTCTCTTCTTTCTCTCTCTTGTTATGAGTCCAGATGATGAGTGGTGGTGCATAGAAGAGGGTTGATTGAAGGGTTTTATAGGGGCAGAAAAGCCAGTGGGTCCCACCCCCATTTTTTCTTTAACTTTGCTTCTCATTTCTAACCCTTCAATTATTTTTCATTTTAATCTTTCCAAATGCAAAAAAGCATTTTGGTCATGGAAACTGGAAACTTACTTCATTGGTCCAATTTAATTAATATTAATATTTACTTTTAATGATTTTATTATTCAATTAATTAACAAAGTTTTATGTATAAATTGTTACAAAACTAATTAATAAACATCAAGAAACCATTTTTTTTATATTATATTACAATGTTTCAACTCTTTATTTTATTTTTTTCATTTGATTCGTTATTTCATGTTACGATTTTGAGTTGAATTAAAAATTATTGAGTTACTTTTTTTTAATGTGACCCTTTTGATATTGTCCCATAAATATAAAGAAACTCTTTGATGTTTTATTCATTATACACACATACATACATACATACATACATACATACATACATACATATATATAAAGAAACTGTTTGATGTTTTATTCATCATACACACACACATACATATAAATATATATATAAAGAAACTGTTTGATGTTTTATTCATCATACACACACACACATACATATACATATATATATATATATAGAGAGAGAGAGAGAGAGAATGGTTCAAACGAGAACACCTTCATAAGCCCCTTCACAAGTATTATCACATGTGATAAAGTTGTTGTTGATATGATACTATAATCCATCAAAACCATCACAGGTGATACTAAATCATAGACGTAAACAATATTTGACGTGGCCTAAGTCGTAGAACACGTCGTCCACACATCACAGGGTCCCCTCACGCGTATCATCACATGTAATAAGGGTGTTCTCGCATTCTCATAAAATAGAGGTGTTCTCGTTTAAACCACCACCTATTAATTAATACATATATATGTGTGTGTGTGTGTGTGTTACCGTGACGACATGAATTCATGTAGAAAAATACAGAAGGATGTTTAATAAAGATGAAATAAAAGAATATTAATTTATTTGTAATAACAATAACTTTAACAAACTTTCGTCTCGAAAATTATTACGATTTTTAACGACAAATTGCATAAAAATGCCGTATTTAGAAATAGTAATGTATTTTATTAGATACCAATGAATATTGATGTCCTCCTATTTATGGATATATTTTTTATATTAGAATCTAACTAAATGTTTCTAATATATATATATATCCATATAATAGCAACAAATTAAAACACATGTAAAGAGCTAGCTGTAGATACAAAATCAAATAATAAAAATGGAGATCCCCGATCGTACACGTTTTTTTTTATTATATCACTTGTTCTTTATACTCCAACGATACTAATTTCACGTAGACAAACTTTAATTTTTAACGAGTTTCGTTTATTAGATGATTTAGCAATTGAATTTATTTCGTTAAGTGGTTTTCAGTTAACATTTCCAACATATTTTAAAATACAGAAAATAGAGATTTTAAGGATTTTAATTAAATCCTTCAAATTTGAAGAAATCCCAAAAAAATAACCGTTGAAAGAAAATTGATTTTTTATTATTCCTACCGATAGAAATCCTTGAAATTAATATTTATAAAATAAAATAATATTTTAAAAAATGTATTAAATATTTTAATAATATAATTAATATTGTAATATATAAAATAAAAAGGCTTTTGGATTTTAAATGCATTTCTTGTTTTAAGATTTTGATTTTTGAGTCTATACATTAAAGAAAATTTGATGGAAATGCTTTAAACGAGTGCTAATAATAATTCTTTTGCACATCATATTAAGGGGGTGTTTGGGATTGTTTATAAAAACAATTTATTGACTTAATCAGGTGTGACACCAGTAATAAACATTTTTAGTGTTTGGATAAACAACTTATACCGGTGCCAAACCGATAATAAGAAGTTTTTGAAGAAGTTAAACTCTTCTGACTTATAATAAGTTGATAAGTACTTTTGTAGGAAAACATAAGTTGTTTCAAATTAGCAAATCCCAAACACCCCCTAAATCAACACACTTTGGATACAAAAGAATTCATATTGATATACAATATTCATGTAAATCAGATACTTATTACATATGGACATGGTAAATGGGTAACATGCTTGCCCATTTTAAGACGCGAATTTAGATAACTATTAATACCCTTAATTAAGTTGCTTGTTAGACATACCTCTTAATTTGAATTCCTAATAAACTTGCACTTTTTGAGGCTCAAATTTAGTCAAGTATCTTACCCTCCCTTTGATTACAAACCAAAATATGCTTATTACCTCCCATTTTCACGGTGGATGTTTCTTCACCAAGGTGCCACTTCAATTTCTTTGTGTCACCCACTATCTAATCTTGAAGGAATACAACTCATTATATTTACACCTTTTGCTTCTCTTTTTTTTTTTTTTTGCAATCAAGACACATACATATATATATATATATATATCTATATATATATATATGGATTTATCAAGGAAAAACTGAATTGTTTGTGGTAACTATGAGATCTAATCTCAACCACACAAATTAATAATCAATGGTTGAAAATAAAAGAAAAATTAATTACTGAAATTCCAAAAATAACTCTCTAATATTTAATGTGAGTATGTAAATAAGGGCAAAAGGGTTAAATTTTTTTTTTAATTTAATAGACTATTTTGAGCGCCCCAGAATCCCGGAAATCTTCTAAAATCAAAACAAAAAAAAACAAAATATCTGACAGTAAAGGTGTGTATAATCCATACGAGTGACGTCCCAGGTTGGAGCTCAAACATCACTCATTTGCCAACGGGATGCATGCATGATTTGATTTACCTTCCTCATGATATGGGATCGATGCATGCGATGGGGATCTTCTAGAGGGTAGCACTGATCCTTTTTTAAATTGGTTCATATATTAAGGACATGTAGTATCATCTCCAATTCTACTTCAAACCCGCTTTAGATATACAAAACAACTTCTGTTCCCACCATGATACTCGCAATGACGGGAGATCTGAATCCGATTATGAACAGGTCTTGCAAAATACTGTCTCGTGAGTCAAATTTCCATCTGTATTCTAGACTGAGAATGAGATGTGTTGGACCAATGGATGTTGCCATGTCAGCACCAATAATACTGGTGGGGTCAAGAGAATGGGACCCATGCACTAGCTTAGCTTAATTAAACATAATAATCTTGATGTGCTTATGTAAGCTTATCATATTTTGGAAAGTATTTTTGGTGGTATCATCTTATCTACCACCATAAATCTTGCACATTTCTTGAAATTCTAGAATCCCATTTTGAGATTAAGAATTAAAATTCAATTAAGTAATAATAAAAGTATGCAGTCTGATTGGTTTGAGCTTGTCTCCAAAGGTCAAAAGTATCAGGAGGTCTCAAGTTCAAATCCAATGAGGAATAAAAATCTCCTTGTAGCCACAGAGGTTCAAATGCGGTGACTCCGGGCTATCTGCAAAGCAGGTGGTCGTCCTGGGATTAATCGGCTCGCGTAGCGGGTTGGATATTCAGGTTAATAAAAAAAAGTGTCGATCATATACGACTAAAGAAAGGAAAAATATCTGATATATGGTATCATGTACAATTATATATGTAATCAAGGGAGAAAAAGGATCCGTAATAACTCGGGACAATAATTTTGCCCTTTTGGTGTTCGTCACACCTTACATTAGAAAAGTTATACACGTTTTGTATTTAATTGCTTCTATCTTTCAATCATCGGTTTGTTAGATTAATTGTGATCTTTAAAGCTACGAGAACGTTTTTGTCATTTATGAAATTCTTTAATATGAACGGTAAAATATTAATTCAATAACACAAAAAAAATTTATCAAATTAATAAATGGATGGTGATAAATAAATAAATTACTCATTTTAAAATCAAATTTAATGAAAGTATTTTTCATGATCAAGTATCACGTAAGCAAAATATTCTTCAATAATAACCACAAGGGTGGTGCCTGATTGGTTTGAGCTTGGCTCCAAAGGTCAAAAGTACCAGGATGTCTCAGGTTCAAATCCAATGAGGAATAAAAATTCACTTGTGGTCACGAAGGTTCAAATGCGGTGACTCCGGGCTATCTGCAAAGCAGGTGGTTGTTCTGGGATTAGTTGGCTCGCATAGCGGGTTGGATATCCAAGTTAATAAAAAAAAATATTCTTCAATAACTACAGAGTTGAAAAAACTTGCAGATCGAAATCAAAGTCACTAATATGTTAGATGATCGTTGATGGGCAAAATGATGAATTTGAATCTTATTAAAACCGGAAAACGTTGTGAGCGATTATACTGAAAATGTTCAATATTAATTCCAACCGGCTATACGATTCGACTAATTCCAAGACGACCACCTGCTTTGTGGGTATCTTGGAGTCACCGCATTTGAACCTTCATGGCCACAAGAGGATTTTCATTCCTCCTTGGATTTGAACCTGATACCTCCAGACACTTTTGACATTTGGAGCCTAAACTCAGACCAATCAGGCACCACCCTTGTGGTTAATTAAAAGTATTCATTATATCTTGAAACAAAAATAATATTAATTAATTTCTTATACAATTTTCATGAAATATCTATAACTTTGTTACGTTTATATGAACGATATGTATACATTAAATGGTCAAAATCATTACTTGTCCTAGATAGCAACTAGAAATATTAACGATACACAATTATTGGATACATGATTGCTAGCTAGCTGATGTACGTCTTTATATAAAACAAATCTTCATAAATCTTAATCTTGACCATGCATGCATGTGTTTCAGTGAACGGGGGAGCAACGGCTGATCCAAAAGCAAAGATACACGTATATAAAAGTTTAAAGCTTTTCTTAATCAAATGTGTGTTATTGAAAAACCCACGTAATCTGATTTTGAGGTATGATTCATTGCATACATACCAAAGTAGACAAAATTTTGGTCAATACAACTAAAAAACAGTATTGCATTTATGCCTAGTTTGGTAGCAGTATTGGACGTGTTATAAATTCAGTACAACATTTATTTAATATAACTTCTTTGTGAAACAAAGTTGTAATCTACACGGTTTACAATAAATATCAAGGATTAATATCTGATCATTTTCATCAGTTATTACGAGTCATCGTTCTTTTCCGAACCCTTAATGCACGAGTCCTACACAAATTGTCCCTAGTGTTAGTTTTGGAACCATGATGTTACATGTCACCTATGTGCTCATGATGGCAATTGTTAAAAGTGGAGTATAATGTCTTGAATTGTTAAAACAATTAACGATTATCAAGGTTTTTGGGACCATCGAGTAGTTCAAAAGTATATTTAGAGTCTAACGACGACCATGATGTTTCAGACTTTAACATTTATGTGTCAGTTTGTCGTTCTCTTTGCAACTCATCGTTAAACCTGTAACCCCTAGATGTACCTTAGTTTGAATTATGAAACTATATGTTAGCATGATTATGTTGATATTTTTTTTTAAATGTAACACCCACAATTTCACCTTCATTTCCTTTAATTAATAAATATTGGGAATCTCGTTTAAAATCTAATCGTCATCTAAGAAGTTGTGGATTAAACGTCTTTATAGCTGTATGGGTTGTTTTGGGGTTCAGTATGGAGAATCGGGCAAACTAGGGGACCAAAACAGTCTCTTGGCGGCTTCTTAAGTGGCTTTTGTCGCATGGGAGTCACCTAAGCCACTGTGGTATCAGTTCAAATAGAAAAGCCAACAGAAGGTC
>NC_037533.1:18491897-18496585 GCF_001531365.2 Cynara cardunculus var. scolymus | reverse complement strand
CCTGAGCTGCATGACCAAAGCCGCCTGGATAGGGGTGAGGCGTCGAGGTGGCATGAAGGAAAAGGCGTTGGGCGACCTAGTCCGCATCAAAACCCCGTTGGGGGCGCCTAGGGTTTTCTCCCGACCAGCAGTAACCTTGCTCCTCATTCTTCCATCCAAAACTATTTCTCCCCTACTTTTCCTCTCTACCTTGAGCACCTTAAAGTTTTAAGTCCAATTTAGGGGCCTTTGTAGGACATAGCTTGGTGTTCTATGGTCTGTTAGAACTCAATAATTATCCTAACTATATTTTAGATTTTTTATATTTTAAAATAAGATGTTTATTCTATATTTGATTATATTTATCTGCAGTTAGTTACACGAATTCAAACATAGAGCTTTAATAAGTCGTACTTATGCAAAATTTATTTGTAATCTTGAATTTGAAGTAATATGCATCAATAAACAATATTTTATGCATAAAAAGTGGTTTTTAAGAGTTTCCGTCAAATGCTTTATAATATAGTATAGATAGTGGCCATAGGTTAGCATCGACATGCTCATGATGAAACGGTTATGAAGCCATAAAACATTTTGAAATGTATCAGAATTAAAGATGGCTTGTGATATTGACGAAGCCTCAAATCCAACTATAACAATTACGGGCTATCATATATTTTGTAACATTTATCAACAGGTTCGTATACACGCCCTAATGGAATGATTCAAATCAAATGGCACGTGCCATCCACATGCCAGTGATATAATTAGGTTAAAGAACAGCACGTTATGTCTCAAAGTGTTCAAATAAATGTCCAAGATAGATGACATACTAAAGTGCTGACGGCCGTAAAAGAGTTGAAAAGTGTTAGATATTTTTAGATATTTACAAGCTTCGTCTATTACACAAACTCGCTTTGCTACATTTAGTTTGGCCGATACCATCGTGATCATTAGGCAGATATTTATCGCATTTCATCAACACCAAGTCACCAACATAAAGCATTTGTTTTACTACCTATCGAGAAACGTTCATAAAAGAGAAAGCAAGAACATTTTGAAATGCCACCAAAACCTGATTTCGAAAAAGTGTAATACAAAAAGAGGTCTAAACACAACTAAAGAAGAGAAAACGACAAGCACGCACTCTTCCTTTTGTTCTTTTGGCAGCCAAAAAGAACGTTTGCTTTGTTTTTTTATATTGCCGACTCCAAACAAAATATCGAGCACAAGAACGTTGTGGGATAATTGCTACTTTAAATTGATATCGTTAGTTTAGAATTCTTTTCAATTTAATACAAAAAAGATTCGACTAAAGATTATATCGTCAACGTTCATGAACCTTAAGAGAGAGCGAATTTTTTTAATTACACTTTGTCTCAAATTGTATTTGATAGACATTAAACGTCAAAAAAAATAGAAAGATAAATAAACCTTCAAAAGTCCATATATAAATAAAGGTTTCTAACAATTTGAGACTCGTGAATGCATATACAACCCTCATCTCAACCATTCAATTTTTAATCAATTAATTGTTTCCTAATATAAAGTATTAAYCATAATTAATAAACTCTATTCATATTCCATAAATATTCAAATCATAATAAATGAACTCCAATCATTTCTATAAATATCTCAATTAATTGGGTTGCGAAGGTTGTACAAATGCACAAGRTTGTAAAAGAAATATACCCTATATATATATATAGACTTAGGATCATGTGAGACCAATGGTTTTTCGTGAGACCCGTAAGACCAATTCTCAACCCTTGGATTAGATTTACAATCGTCAGATCTAAACATTCATAAACTCCACGACACTTCTCAATAATTACAAAATTGCCACCTTGCAACTTTATACCGTTAGATCATTAGATTATAAAGTTGATCAATGAACATAAATTGGTCTTACGGGTCTTACGAAAAACCCTTGGTCTCACGTGAACCCAACCCAACCCTATATATATATATATATATATATGTATATATGTATATATAGTTGGTTCAAACGGAAACTTAATGGTAATCAAATAAGACAACACGAGAACGAACAAATCACATGTGATTTACACTAAACTCATGTGTAAAAACACTTCTTGCAACCAAGTCGCTCGCACCCTTGTTGTTGACTTTGTTTCGTTTGCTGTGTTTCAATGCAAAATCACATGTGATTTGACGTTCTCGTATTATCTTATTTTGATCATGTTTTCGTTTGAATACATACACACACACACACACAGAGGTTCAAATGAGAAACACAAAAATGGGTGAAGCAATCTCGATTACTAGTTTAAAATTTTGATTTTCAAGTCTTTTTCTCACTAATTAAGATAACTATGGAAAAAAAATAAAATATCATAATTTATTATCTATTTTTTGAATATTGATAATCATCAACTTTTTCTCCAATTTTCCACCTTGAAATTATTGACGATTTTACAATCTACAAGTCGAAGTAAATCTCAATTACATAAATCTCATATGTGAACATAAACATCGATGTTTTTCATTCGTCATTTGAAATATAACCAAATGCAAAAGATACCAACAAACCATTATCAAAAAGTGATAGTTAGGTGTGTATTGATTTACATGTGAATATGTAAGCCCTGACATAGATTCACATGTGAATCCTAATATAAAGTCATATGTGAATCTTAATCATAACTTGTAGTTAAATCAATTTAAAACTTATACCTAAAATTTTAAATCAGTTTAATATTCATATATAAATATGTTAATACTAATATAGATTCACATGTGAATCTTAATCATAACTAGTAAATGAATCAAATTACATTGATAATCAAAAGTCTAAACCAGATTAAGATTCATATGTGAATCTAAAAAATAAATATCGTAATGAATTAGAGCAAATTATGTATGAGCTTTTTTATTTGATAGATACAATCTACCTAAATCTTGGTGCTCCAAAACCCTATTTTAAGGCACAACCTTTTGTTATGTTTTAAAAATATTAATTTCCACCATTTTCAAGAATTTATTCTTTTAATTTGCCAGCTTTGTTTTTTTTTTTAATAATAAATTAATGTACTAAAAATGATGACTAATAATATTAAAGGCTAAAATTCCGTACGAAACAATTCTTAATCCATTTTTTAATGACCAAGATAGTGACATTTGGTTTAAGATTTTATTTATTTAATTAAATTTTATAAAAATTGTTAAATAAAAATATACAACAACTTTAATTGTAGTGATAGTATCAGGGGTGCTCAAAAACCCGACCAACCCGATCAATCCAACCCAACTGAACGTAAAATAATTCAACATGATGTTTGATCGAGTTGTAAAATTTTTAAACCGTAGGTATTGAGTTGATATTGGGTTATTATTATTTGAATACAACCCAACCCGATGAACTCGATATCATTTTATTTTTTGGATTTAATATGATTGTTGAGTTTATATTAATATATACATTAGACAATTACGCTATCACATACGCTCTTGATATATACATATTTTCAATTAAGTCTCCATCTCTATAAAAGTAATTCGTATATATGTTCAGTAACTGTGAACATATATATGTAAATTGAGAAAATTAATTGAATGTGATATACATAAGAAATATGGATAAGTTGTATCAAATGGTTAATGATGAAAACGAAATTATGAGTAGAGAAATAACATATTAAATGTTAGAAGAACATTTTAATGTATCAAAGCATCAACCCTACTAACCCGATCAACCCATACAGTTTAGGTTAGGTTGGGTTAAAAAATTTCAAATCGCAAGCATTAGATTAAGTTGTTCAAATGTCTTCAACTCGATCAACCCAACTCATTAACACCCCTAGTTAGTATACATAATTTCTCAAATGCAAATCTACAAATTTCTATCAAACTTATAAAACTTAACCAAATAGGTTACGACGTATTGGTTAAAAACTTAAAAAGGGTGTCATAAATTCCATCTTCGGGTTTGAATCCAGATGCTGTTAAAACCTTTATAGCCATGTATATTCATCTACGATGACTCCAACTCTTTCATGATCTTCTACGGATTAATCAGTGCACACAAACTAGTCCAGATACTTACAATTATTCAAAAAAAAATTATTTTCTAACATTTGTATGCATTTTCCGAACTAGAAAAGAACATGCAATACAACAGCACGACATATTTAGGCTGCAAAACAGTAAAAACGAATATGCATGGCATGTAAACTTTGCTTATGGGACGGTGGCATGTTTCACCTTTTTAAGGTAAAATACAAAACCTATTGTACGTCTTTATAAAAACTAAGTATGTTGTTTCAGTATGAATCTATAAAAAGACGTGTGTTGAAGCAGAGACATGTTATGATCAGAAGACATTTGGTATTGATTTATTTTTTAAACCGGTCTTTTGGGGCTCAAATAGTGCAAGAATACATGTCTAAAAGTAGGGTTTTTTTTTAATAAAGAAAAGGAAAAGCTTTTGCTTTAATAATTAAACATAAATAAAACCTAGGATTAGATCTCTACATCGACAAAAGGAAATATAGTGCGTATTGTTAAAGGATTGTAATAAAGCACCCGACGGTAATGGAGAGCCACGAGTACCAAACCCTTTGACGACAAAACCAACCTCTCAATTCTTTACATATATGTATATGTATATGTATATGTATATGTATATGTATATGTATATGTATATGTATATGTATATGTATATGTATATGTATATGTATATGTATATG
>NC_037533.1:18485890-18491812 GCF_001531365.2 Cynara cardunculus var. scolymus | reverse complement strand
TATGTGTATGTGTATGTGTATGTATATGTATATGTGTATGTGTATGTGTATGTATATGTGTATGTGTATGTGTATGTGTATGTGTATGTGTATGTGTGTTTGTATGTGTATGTGTATGTGTATGTGTATGTGTATGTGTATGTGTATGTGTATGTATATGTGTATGTGTATGTGTATGTATATGTATATGTAGGGGCTAATCAAATGAGAACTAACTAGTTTGTGATAACCGTGAGCTTCAATATGAGGCAATCATTTAATGATATTAATTGTATTACCTTAATTAATAGATAAAGAGTTTTAGTAAAATGATTAATTATAATTTAAATATTTTTCTTATTTAATATTATTAAATTCGGTTTCCTTAATTATCTCAACAAAATTGTATCACAGTTGTTTATCACATTGTGGTTGTGTGTGGCCTAAAACTCATATATCAATCCATGTTCAAAACGTTATCATAGTGGTATCACAATGTGTATCACAATTGGTTTTGTGTCTTACTGTTATAAATTATTGGGTATCACAGTGTGTATCATATTTGTTTTGTGTTTTACTTTTAGAAATTCTTGGCCGCAGAGAGGGGGGGGGGAGAGAAGAGAGATTTTAAAAAAGACTCATTTACCCCTATATATTGTAAGTAAATTTAAATTATTTGAAAATTAATGAATAATTACCAAAATTAATATGTTTAATAATAACCATTGATTATTAATAATGTGTGGTTGAGATTAGATCTCACAGTTATAAAAAACAATCGAGTTCTCTCTTGATTGGACCATGTATATGTATGTGTATGTGTATGTGAGACCACCCTGTTTTCATGAGACCCATGAGACTATTTTTTTACACTTGAAACTTCACAGCAAAACGTTGTGAATATTAAAAAAAAAAAGTCGAACATTCACAATATTTTGCTGTGATTTCAAGTGTAAAAAAGTGATTTCACAGGTTTCACAAAAACAGATTGGTTCATATGATCTCAAGTCTGTATATGTATATGTATATGTATATGCATATAAGAGGGGTAAATATCGTAAAAAAGTAAGAAACGAAGATTCATATATGAATTATTGAAAAAATTGGGAGAAAATCTATGTGGAGATAAATATGTGAACCGACATTAATATATGTTATTAATATATATTATAAATATGGGTTTATATAGGCATCTTCAAATAGATTTTTTCAATTATTCATTTATGAACTTTTATTTCTTACCTCCTTACAGTATTTAGAGGCCGTTTGCTAAACGCTTACCCAGTAAGTACTTACTTGGCAAATTTCCTCACTGGATGAACATGACAAGAGCCAAGAATCTTATCCGGTAAGAGCGATGATAAGGATGATGAATCTTACCCGATAAATGAGGGTGACGACTCTTACTCGGGTAAGCACTTACTAAGTAAATTGTTGCATAAAAGACGTTTTAATGTACTACAATCTTATCCGATAAAATAAATTATAGTGTTGATTTTTACTGTGAGTACTTACCGGGTAAGCATTTAAGTAAACGGTCATTTAGTCTTCTTATTTGAATCACTCATTGTATGTGTATATGTGTATGCATTATATGGCATTTTACAAGCTTTAGTAATGTAATATGAGAAGAAACAGATTTTGAATAAATCTCAGTAGAACGCTGTGAAGGTAAAAAAAAGTTGAACATCTCACAGCAAAAACACTGTGGAGGTTATCTTCACAGCATTTTGCTGTCGAGCTTCAAGTGTAAAAAAATGGTCTCACGTGATCCCAAGTCTATATACATACGTAGTGTCAATTATAAAACGAACAAATAGTTCCACGATACAAAAAGGTGTTAGGCAATGATACACGTGGATTTAAAATCCTTATTAAATTTACAAAAGTGTTAAAACTCTTTTTTAGATCAAGGCTACATAATACCATCACAAAAGGGGAAATTAAACTCCACTTTCTATAAGATAAACTTGGTTAGGTGGCTCCATGCTTTTCCTTTTGTTGCAGTAACTGAATGCATCAACGGGTTGCACCATAGAAGTACAACCCGTTGATGCCTCGAGGATCACATCTTCTTTCACAACATCTTCGATCGAATCATTGGGGGGTTCTGTTCTACAAACCCCTGATGGTAATTCACTGATCCGAGATTCTATATCCTCTTCTTTGATGCATTTCAGCGTCACAGTCTGATCTTTTATGTTGATTTCTCTGTTTGCATCATGTTTAGAGGTACTGCAGACCGGACGTGCCTCGAAAGTTGGAACAGAAGTCGGCAGTTTTTCCTCTACGCCACTGGTTTTCTTGCCAGAATTCTTGTAAACCAGATATAATACGATCTGGAGTACGCCAAGGATGAAACCTATTATGTTCGGAAGCTGAAATATTCATATTTTCAAAAAAAATTGTTAGTAATGTAAATAGACAGATATGTAATCCTTAATAACAGTAACAATAATACAGAAACCGTATAAACTACAACGGATGTAACCCTGATTTTCTTAGTAGTGAAACGGGAAAATATGTAACCCTAGAAGTGCAAGGGCTAAAAAAATATGCTTTATAAGACAGTACGGATAAAATCACATGGACTTCAAATGACATAATAAGAAGTGCAAGGGCTAAAAATATGCTTTATAAGATAGTACGGATAAAATCACATGGACTTCAAATGACATAATAAGAAGTGCAAGGGCTAAAAGTGACAATAAACTTACTGCAATATAGATGTCCTTTTGAAGTAAGCCATAGAAGAACCACATAATAGCACTCAAAACCAAGAAAAATGACAACCCAAATGGCATGAACTCTACACTCTTTGTTTGTATCACTTTTCTCTGCAATATATTCAAGAATAATATTAGATCCATTTTGTTGTTTGACCCGACCCGACCCGACCCATATAAAGAAAAACGGGTATTCAAGTACATACCATGATGCTTAGAGGTGCTGCGTATACGCTAACAGAAATGACCAAACATATCCAACCAAGAATCTCGGCTCGGGTTGGTCCTTCCGCTAGGTAGTGAGTCGAAAGCGCGATCACCCAAAATCCCACAAAGTTCAACGACACAACCAGCTTCGTAGTTTGAATCTGCAATCACAAGTTCATCTCTCATTTCCTACTACGATCATCGTAAAATCTGCTTGATCATAGGATGCAAAATATGCTTAATAAACTGTTTTATATGACTTAAGTTTATAGGACCAAACAATTGTATGTTATTGTGTAAAAACGCTATGATAAGCTAATGAGACGCTTTTGGACATCTTAACAAGGTTTTTAAGACAATTTTGAAATAATGCATGTGTTGAAAATTAATTAGGGAAAGAGAAATTTAGACGTAAATAACCTTAACGTTCTTGGGGGCGTAAGCGATGTATATGGCAATGTAAAGAGTCTCGATGACACAACCAACGGTGTTAATAGTGATGAGAAGGGTCGCATCGGTTTTAAGAGTAGCGTAATATATCCAAATCATCGAGCTGAATAGAGCCACGACGTATGGTAACGACTGAAACCCTTCGGTCGATCTTTGATTCACGATCCTGTAAAACGTTGGCCTGCATGCATGCATGCATCGACGTTATCGATTTATTACATTTATTCATTTTTAAAATTCAAAAAAAATAATTTATTTGATAAAAATATTAAATAGTAATTAATAACTTACGCAGGAGCAAGATACACCATGAGGGATATGAGGTTTCCTGCATAAACGCAAAGAGGTAATTATAATCCAATAATTAAAGAATAATAAATATTTAAAATTAAAATATTACAAATAATTAAATACCAATTTATGTGGTATTTTAATTAATTTGAAAAATAAAAGAGAATGATTTTGCGTTTTTCTTAAAATATATATATTTCAATAAATAAATAAATACGAAATTGGAGCAATGATTGGTGACTACGTAAAAACTTTTATATAATCTTAAAATAAAAAAATATTTATTTATTTTATTGTGACAAAGACAATTAATTAATAGGGTTTAAGTTGTTTTTACCTCTAAAAGGTATAGAGCTATAATAATAAATAATAAATAAAAATACCAATAAATAAAAACTCAAACTTAACAACTATAGATTAATTTAAGTAAGAGGGTTTTTTCCTACTAACTAAAACAAGCCAAAAATATAATATGTTTTCGTGAGACCACTTTATTACACTTGAAACTTCATACCAAAACACTGTGAAGATAAAAAAATGAACCTTCACAGGAAAACACTGTGAAAGTTTTTTTTTTTTTTATTAATCTGGATATCCAACCCGCTATACGAACCGACTAATCTCAGGGCGACCATCTGCTTTGCAGATAGCCCGAAGTCACCGCATTTGAACCTCTGTGGCCACAAGGGGATTTTTGTTCCTTCTTGGATTTGAACCTGAGACCTCCAGACACTTTTGACCTTTGAAGTCAAGCTCAAACCAATCAGACACCACCCTTATGATTAAACACTGTGAATGTTACATTCACAGTGTTTTGATGTGAAGTTTCAAGTGTAGAAAAATGTCTCATGAAAATAGACTGATGTCTAGATATATATATATATATATAAACTAATTATTAAAAAAAAAAAAAAGGAAGGAAGGAAGAAAGAGAATAAAAGTAGGACCTAAAATGCCAAAAGTAAAAGTCAAAGGATGTTGAAAATTGGTCATGATTTGAAAACTGAAAAATGGGATGAATTCCAATAGGAATCAATGGAACAACATAGGAAGCACCTGGAGCTGGAGGTCACACTATTTATAGCTTACACTAATTAGGTCTTAATTAATTAATTAATGAGGTGTTAGTGTTAATTAATGAATTAATTAATTAGTTGTGTTTGATTTGGATGCAATCATATTTGTTAATTAGGGTTTAATTAATTAATTAATGGGTGTGATGATGTCATATATAGAATATTGTTGGTATTTTGACCACCCAACCCACCATAACAATTAAAGAGGAGTTCAATACAGACTGGAATCACAACTATTCATTTTGGTTTCATAATTTCAAATCTGGAGTTTCAGATCTGATTCTGTTATGAGAATTTTGTGATTTCAGAACAAACATAGTTGTCACTCTAAAAGTTCTTCCTAAAAGATAGTTATAGTTATATATATATATATATATATATATATATAGGGTTGTGTTCACGTGAGATCAAGGGTTTTTCGTGAGACCCGTAAGACCAATTTATGTTCATTGATCAACTTTATAAGTTAATGATCTAATGATCTAAATTGCACGGTGGCAATTTTGTGATTATTGAGAAGTTTCGTGGCATTTATGAATGTTCAGATTGTCATATTGTAAATCTAATTCAAGGGTTGAGAATGGTTCTTACGGGTCTCACGAAAAACCTTTGGTCTTACATAATCCCAAGTCTATATATATATAGGGTTGGGTTCACGTGAGACCAAGGATTTTTCGTGAGACCCATAAGACCAACTTTATAAGCTAATGATTTAATGATCTAAAATTGTACGGTGACAATTTTGTGATTATTGAGAAGTCTCGTGGCAATTTTGTGATTATGAATGTTCATATTGTAGATCTAATCCAATGATTGAGAATTGGTCTTATGGGTCTCACAAAAAACTCTTTTGGTCTTACATGATCCCAAGTCTATATATCTATATAGGGGTTGGTTCAAATGTTAACCAAGATTATTGTGTTAACTTTGTTAACTAATCTTGGCCATTGATTTTTTACAATAAAAGGTTGTGATTAATCATGAAAAAAAATTAATTTTTTAAATTTACATTTCAAAAAACATATGTGAACAAAGAGGAAAAGGGTATTTAGGTAATTTATGTTTTTATGTAACTCCCATATCATTAATTGAGATTTGAGAGTTACAAAATAAAAAAATCACATTATTTTTGTTAATGTAAGAACCATATGAGAACACACACACACAAACATATATATATATATATATATATA
>NC_037533.1:18473262-18485540 GCF_001531365.2 Cynara cardunculus var. scolymus | reverse complement strand
GAGAGAGGAGAGTTTTAAAATACCAAAAATATCCTTGCATTAAGATTTTAATTTAAAATTACCAAATTTATAAATTTCCTAATTTATCCATTGATTTGTGGTTAATATTGGTTCTCACAGTTACCACAAACAACTCAGTTCTCCCTTGAATAGACCCCTATATATATATATATATATATATATATATATATATATGAACCATTATGTAAAATGCGAACAAAAATTGACATATATATGAACTTTGACTGCATAGCATTTATGAACACAATATGAACATAATTAGAATAGCTGCTACACGAAAGGAAATAAATAAAAAAAAAGATATGAATACAATATGAACAGCTCGTGAATAATAATTTCTTCATTATGAACACATTCAGAAACGAGACAGTATTGAGATATGTAGCTAGTGTACATATGAATACAATATGGACACTTGTGAACAATAGTATCTCAGAAATATCGTAGAAATAATATGAACACATAACATATATGCTATGAACACGTGGTGCAATTAAAGAAAAAAGCTATCAATACAACATGAATTATAAAAAACACAACACATCATAATGAACATAATTTCGATTAAAACGAATCTAATAAAAATATAAATCTATTACCAAGACATTCGCTTTAGTTAATTTCTTCACTTCCCGAACTCGAACTCCGATTGTCATCATAAACCATTTTAATCTTCTCACTGTTGTCGATTTCTTTTCTATTGCGTTTATCCTTATTAGCTTGATCGATACCAAAAATTTTACTACATTGTTTCCTATGCGAATTAAAAACTCATAAAACAATGAACATGGAAGATGAAGATTAAAATATATATATATATATATATATATATATTATAAATGCATATTTTTTGGGATTTGATGATTTGTAACTCTCCATTAATTGTTTGAGAGTTACATATCAAATCAATTTACTGAAATACCCTTGTAATTAACTTGTGAACATGACATAAACCTACTAGAAGAATGGAATTTGATTGGTTGACATGGTTTGCAAAGTTAACACAAAATTATTGGTTAACATATGATCTTCCCTCTCTCTCTCTCTTTCTCTCTCTCTCTCTCTCTCGCTCTCTCTATATATATATATATATATATATATAGGGGTACAATCAAGGAAGAACTTGATTTTTTGTGATAACTGTGAGATTTAATTTCAAACACACATTATTAATAATTAATGGTTATTATTAAACATATTACTTTTTGTAATTATTCATTAATTTTGGTAATTATTCATTAATTTTCAAATAATTTAAATTTACTAATAATATATAGGGGTAAATTAGTCTTTTTAAAATCTCTCTCCTCTCTCCCCCTCTCTCTCTCATCAAGAATTTCTAACAATAAAACATAAAACAAATATGATACACGCTGTGATACCCAAGAATTTATGACAATAAGACACAAAATCAATTGTGTTATACAGTTTGATACCATTGTGATAACGTTTTGAACATGAGTTGATAATAGATATGATATGAGTTTTAGGCCACACACAACCACAATGTGATACACGACTGTGATACAATTTTGTTGAGATAATTAAGGAAACCAAATTCATGATAATTAAGGAAACCGAATTTGATAACTATTAAATAAGAAAAATATTTAAATTATAATTAATCATTTTACTAAAACGTCATTTACTTGTTAATTAAGGTAATACAATTAATATCATAAAATTATTGGCTCATATTAGACTTCACGGTTACCGAAACTAATTAATTCTCATTTAATTAGACCCATATATATATACATATATATATATATATATAACTATCTTCCTATATATAACTATCTTCCTATATATAACTATCTTTTGTGCTTATTTATTTATTTATATATATAGAGAGAGTTTGTTTCAAATACAACCCGTCGCATTTGTACAACCAATGCAACCCAATAAATTGAGATGTTAGATTGGGTTGTATTGGTTGCACAAATGTCAATGGTTGTATAATAATCAATATATATATATATATATATAAACCCAAAATCGTATACAAATGGAACTCTATAGACCCTACATTATTAAATATTATGTTGATTATTTTATCAACCATTTCATAGTTATATAGGGACAAGTTACGTTAGAAACCTAAAATTGATTAGAAACCCAATAACTATCTACGGTGTGACTTGACATACTCATTAAGAATATGAATGTTGTAAATGATTTATGATGAATATTAATCCTAAAAAGGGACACATATGTGTTGTGACTAGTTCTCGGGATTCTAATCAATTTTGGGTTCCTAACGGAATTTTCCTATAAACCTATATATAAGAAATTAATCTCAAATACTAAATATTGTTAGAAATATGGGTCTGTGGTTATATAATACTTGGATAAGTTTCTAGATTGTGTATTGGAAAACACTTTCCAAATATTGTATTTCGCCCCTTTAATGCCTTAGGTTAATCTAGAATCACATGTTATGTATTTAAATGAGAAATCGATCGACGGTTATGAGCGGTTAAGCAATTATACCGTTAGTGCATAAGATTGAAGAGCAGTTACAACGGAATCAGAGTTCCTATGTCGCAAAGTCCAAATTTATGATTCTATGGTCCAGAGTTAAGGACTTACATATTTTTTCTATGTTTTGACGCTAAGTCTAGATCTTTGGGGACTTAGTCAAATTCCTAAGTCTGGATGCACATTTTAGATCTTTGATCAGAAGGATTAGATCTCCAAATCCACTACCTAGACTTGGTGAAATTTTCACTAAGTTCGATTTTTCATAAATTTCAAGGGGCTTTGCCCCTTGAAACCCTGCTAGGGGCACTACCCCTCGAACCCTGCAAGGGGGCACAGCCCTTTGACCCCCGCCTTATGGCGATCTAAAGTGATAGGGGCAACATTTGTCAGTGTGCACTCCAGTACTCCACGACCTCCTAACTCACTTATGTTTGTCTCATCGCCTTAATCAATCTCAAGTAAATCAAAATTACATCAAATCGATCAGAAAAAAATGGTTGGACATACAAAAAAAATTGATTGCACTATTAACCAACTTTAAAAATGTGTATCATGTAGGACCAAACAAATGGTATCTTAGGAAGAAAAAAAAAAGTGGTTCTACAAATGTCCATGGACAACAAATGGTTTCACAGGTAGCGGTTTTCAGAAAGATTGCATATAAAACGGTTTTTGTCCATCATTTTTAAAATACAGAACTCTTGAGCATATATATAGAAATTTCTCTTTGTCTCAAGAAGAGTACTCTTGAGAATAGTGGATTAATCAAGGTGATAAACAACTGTAAACAACAGTATATGTATCTTTCACAGCTTCATTCTATATATTACAGTAATACATCATGTGGTTATTTGTTTGTAAGAAAGTATATTTCAGGGCTTTTTTGAACAGATTTAGAATTGTCATTTTCAACCTTCAGTCCTTTACCCTTTTAAGGCGCTCTTTAACCGAGTAACATTGTCATTTATATAAAAGGTTACACTACAACAAAATTGGGTTTATAGAACACCATCAATCTCTAAGTGTCCTAATAAAACCGCTTTATAGGACTTAATTTATAAGACCAAAATATAAAGCGTCCTATCTAAATGTGTTGTAATAAGTTTATACGACATTTTTGAGCGTCTTAACAAGTTTTTAAAGACATTTTTAATATAAAGTGTCGCATTAGCAACTTTATAGGATACTTTTGAGAAATTGTCCTATAAATTCAATTTTTTATAGGATACTTATTTTTATAGGACAATTTTTCAAATAGTGTCCTATAAAGTTGATAATGGGACGCTTTATATTAAAAGTGTCCTAAAAAACTTATTACGACATCAAAAAACGTCATATAAACTTAATACAACACCATTAGATAGGACACTTTATTTTTTTAGTCCTATAAACTAAGTCCTATAAAGAGGTCTATTAGGACGCTTACAATTTGGAAGTGTCCTATAAATCCGATTTTGTTGTAATGTTAATAGGACAACTTTCTAGTGTCTAAAAAGATTAATGGCATGGTCTACTTTTTGTGTTATATTAAGTTGTCTAACTTAATTCATTAAGATTATTAGGACGCTTAACTTTATTCTAATAACTTATTAAGACATCTTAGATTTGAGACAGTACTCGTTAAGTACTATATTAAGACGCCCCCAAACGATTGAGCATGTTAAAAGACCAGTTTTGTTATAGCGACACTCTACTCAGTTGTCTGGGACACTGTTCGAAGTAATTAATACCCACCTGTCGTTTCTTAACAAACAAACTGAATGTCTTACGGTTACTTGGAATTCATGGCGAATCTTTTGTGTCATTGTTCAATTATGAATCACGACCACTGCTTTTACTCAATTCCCATATACCTTTTATAGTCGGTCTTTTTTCTTTCTGATTACGTTATTCTATTTCAACACTTGGGGGGGAGATTAACGGCCAGGGATTCTTCAAAACGGAAACATCGTTACTTCAAAGCAGAACCTTTTTCTTTAAACAAGTAAACAAAACACCCTTTCACATTGCTTTTGTCCTTTCCATAATTCACTTGTGATCATTACATAGTTTAATGGGGACATTTTGCTACAAGTCAACAAAGTGTTGAGAAAAAAAGGTTTGCATGGTGTTGGGCATGTTCTTGAAGCTATTTGGTATTTAGGGTTTTCTTTTTGATGAATCTTTTCAACTTGGTTTATTTTATTCGGTTATAAAGTTATATATATAATGTGTGGTAAACATGTTGTTAAACGAGATGTTAGCTGAAAATACAGTTACTGTTTCATAAGCTAGTTGTTAACTAATAAGCTAGTTGATAAAATTGTCGTTTATTATATAAAAATTTTGGTAATACGTTAGACGACACTGGTTATTCAAAATCAAAGAGGATTTCGGCATTCGTGGGATACTTTCAGTCTTTTTTTACGGAAAAAATATCATTTCGTGTTTTACAGTATAAATTGTTCGAAAAGCTAGGATCTTAAGTTACTTTTCGTTAACATAGTGATGGTCTGGTTAATTTTGGAACAAATCAACATTCAAAAGGCGTATCGATCGTCATTAGAGTATAATTTAAGGTATTCATTTTTGAGATAAATAAATAAAATAATCAAAATTGAGTATATATTATTAAGTTCAAGCAATATGTTTGCCTATTTTAAGAAAATGGTATATACATTTTATTTTAAATTAATATAAAATGTGCGTTTTTTATATTAAAAATCAGTTACGGAATATATTTTACTGTTTTTTATTATCTGGAGCAAATTAACTGCATGTGTACATTCTACCTATAGACTCTACGTTTGTGTGGCATCAAGGGCAGACTTACGTATGAAGAGTGGGGAAAGGCCACGGGTTAAAACATAGTTTTTATTAACCTAGTGCCCTAGCCCTATTCGACGATCCCCCAACATCGCACAACAATGTCCGACACCAGTGAGGTTGCCACTGTCGATCACGACTGCCAGTTCACTTGTTTGATTTCTATTCCTGTTTCGAGTTCTACATATGTAAAAATACTGATCTGGATTTCATGCAAAATCCAAGATCAAGCACAAAATTTCCTTGCTTGGCCCCTTGGACCGCCGCCAAGGGCTCTGCCCCTTGGAACCCCAACAGGGGCGTTGCCCCCGGACCCCCACGTAGCCGAGATCAATTTAACTTATCCGAGCGTGCACTCCGCACCTCCAGGCTTGAAATATAGTTAAGTATAATTCCGGCTTGTCTCACAATAACCCTGATCATACTAAATGGCTTGATGACACTAAAATCACCAACACGATTGATTTGTATGGTTTATTAGAATTAGATGGTTTTTTAAATGAAATGTCTCCTTAAACTGTATTAATCATTTATTATGTCGAATCTTTTTTATTATCATAAAAAGTATGTGTTTTAACTCGTGGCCAGTCCCGTTCATTCGCAAAGTCGAGAATCATATAACGTAAAACATGTGCTGTCTTCTTTAAAAAGATAACGTTTTATACAAAATCGAAACATTCAGTATTTTAATAAATAAATTATAACACTTTTAGTACCTAAAGTTTCATATCATTGACCACTTTTCCATGAAAATTTGAGGCAAAAGTTAGTGTTGGTCTTCAAGCAATTGTTTGCCATCGGTTTATAACTTTGAATGATAAGCTGACAACCGTAGATTGCTTAAAGAAATAAAGGGAATGATTAGCAGTGATGGTTTTAATAATCACAAGGGTAGTGTCTGATTGGTTTGAGCTTGTGCTCTAAAGGTCAAAAGTGTCTAGAGATCACAGGTTCACATCCAAGGAGGAATAAAAATCTCGTTATGGTCACCACTATAACAAAATCGGGTTTATAGGACACTCCCAAATTCTAAGCGTCCTAATAGACCTGTTTATAAGACTTAGTTTATAGGACCAAAAAAATAAAGTGTTCTATCTAATGGTATTTTATTAAGTTTATATGACGTTTTTTGATGTCGTAATAAGTTTTAGGACACCTTTAATATAAAACGTCTCATTATCAACTTTATAGGACACTATTTGAAAAAATGTCCTATAAAAACAAGTGTTCTGTAAAAACTTGAGTTTATAGGACAATTTCTCAAAAAGCGTCCTATCAAGTTGCTAATGCGACACTTTGTATTAAAAATGTTCTTAAAAACTTGTTCAGACGCCCAAAAGCATCATATAAACTTATTGCAATGCCTTTAGATATGACGCTTTATATTTTGGTCTTATAAATTAAGTTTTATAAAGAGGTCTATTGGGATACTTAGATATTGGGGGTGTCCTATAAACTCAATTTTGTTATAGTGCATGGATGTTCAAATACAATGACCCGCAAAGTAGGTGGTCGTCTTGGAATTAGTCAGCTCGTATAGTTGGTTGAATATCCAGGTTAATAAAAAAATGATGGTTTTAACTTATTTTTACTATATTTTAAAGAATTTAGCTCAAAGTTTTGAAACTATTATACTTCTTTATTGATGCATAATTCTTTTAAAAAATTCAAGATTATATGTAATTACTGCATATGTAAAAAAATTAAATCTGTTTTTGAAGGGTGTCTCAGGCCATGCCAAAACTAATCTCGACAAATTATGATTATAAAACAAACGCTGATAAATTTAGTGGCTACAATTGTTGTGGACGCCTGAAATCAGATCCATTATAGACGGAAAGAATTTAAATCTGTAATCTTCGTATTTGAACTTTTTAAAATAATTAATAACCTCAATTTAAAAATAATATAAATCATATTAAATATAATTAATTTTTTAGTTAAATAAATTACATAATAACGAGTGGTTTATTATTTTCAATCTGATACCCGTATCGATTTTTTTTCAATATTTATAACAGAGTTTTTGTCTCGTCCTATCCTGTTATGTCATGTCCCATGTACCAAATGCAGCCTTAAAGTTTATCCAGTATATGGAGCAACAAATAATGTATCTAAAATCATATAAAAATGGTTCAATACGCCTAAAAAATCATGAGTATAACGAGTACGGTTAATAAATTATTTACGTCAACGTATTTACTGATTTCGAAAGTGAATGTTTGAAGTTTAAGCAATGAATTGTCTGTCATATTTAGGAAAGAAGACGAGACTTCCAACAATATATTAGATTACAGAAAGAAAACAACCACACAACAACTAAAAAACGAGGGGAGCCGTCAAAAAACTGTATAGATGTGTTTGTATGCTTCAGTATCAATTTTGTCTGCCTTTATGTGGAATTTCTTAGTTTCAGTTCTTGTCCTTACTGGTCTTCCGAAGAAAAACGTTAACTGATTTTAGCATACCTAATCGTCAGTTAAAAGTTGGCCTTTTTATATTACTTTATATTTGGGCAAAAGTTGATTACCGACAACCTTCACCAACCTCACACAGAACTGTCCTCGAAGAACATCAACGTGAAGGGACATTCTTTGGCTCACTCAACGACTGATGCTAGCGGCGGCATCAGTAAATTTGGTAAGACGTGGAATGTTATTTAGTTCATTTAAAATGATTTTTGATTATCTATACTATATTATAAAGTATTTGACAAAAACTCTTAAAAACCATTTTTTATGCATGAAATATTGTTTATTGATGCATATTACTTAAAAATTCAAGATTACAAGTAAATTGTGCGTAAGTACAACTTATTAAAGCTTTATGTTTGAATTCGTGTAACTAACTGCAGATAAAGATAATCAAATACAGAATAAACATCTCATTTATTTAAATATAAAAAATCTAAAATATAATTAGGATAATCAGCGAGTTCTAACAGAATAGTTAATTATTATCTTTGTAAAAAAATATATTATTAAACCAAAAATAGGTTACTTCATTGTTAAATCGAAATTAAATTATAATAAAAAAAATTGAATTAAAGAAATTATATACAAAAATGAAAACTTTTAAATAGTTAATTTGATATTAATGTTGATATACTTTTTTTCAAATTTTTATAAGATCTTCAAATTTGAATTTTATTCAAATATAAAAACATTATTGTTTTCTCAAAAGCACATAAAATCATATTATATTATAACATCGATAGAAACAAAGAATAAAACTAAACATTAAAGTCGAGATGTATATCGTTACATTGCGTGAGTATCATTCTACTCCAATTACAAATACAAAAGCATAAGAACGAACTTATCGATCACCAGTCAACTAGACTAATGCCAGAAATGTATAATTAGTATAGATCAATCAGCCCACTTTATTCAATCTTCAGTTCCAAACTGGATGTCTCGTCTAATCCCTTCAATCGCTCCTATTTGTCCATCCCTAAATCTCCAAGTAAGAAACTGGAGATTTCAGCAATCGTGAAAAATAATTACATTCTCATACATAATCTAACGGACAAATTGCATAAAAAAGTAACGTACTTTAACTTGATTCATATTTTGCATAACGTACTTTCAAAACTTTACATCTTATATAACTTTCATTTTAGTATATAAGATGTAAAGTTTAAACATTTAAGTATCCGGGTAACTGGTTGAAACATTAACCGGTTATCAGGCTAACATAGCGAGTGATATGGTATTCAACTCAGTATTAGTTAATAAAACGGACCCCACCAAATTGATGATTATTTTGAGTCACCAATTCTTTCGAGTATGGAACTAAAACTATCATTAAAAAAAAGGGTTGTGGGTTGATGACGTTGATTACGTCGATTACGTCGTCCACCAAATAGAGGGATCCATCTGTCACCAATACGTGGTGACCGTCACTAAGAAATGGTATTGCGGTCTATAGTTGAAGACGACAGTTTGATGCAACTCGCTGTCACGTTAAATAATCCCAAAATCATAAAATCTGTAGTACTTAAATTAGGTGGGGGATTTTTTAATTTATAATTAAATGTGTGTATATATAAATAATAAATAATAAATAATTAAAAATAATAGATGCGAGTGGAACGGCAGCCTTTTGGTTACTGAGTGTAACTCACACTAACCTACAATTAGGTTTCATTATATACAGAGAAGTAATCAAATGCAAACCATTTAATTTGTATAAATCGTACAAACATCATTTAATCAATCATAATTTTTCGTTTTGTTCATTTCTTTATAATTATGAAAGGTTGATTAATCATTTTTATTATGGAGGGTGTACTAGTATCATTCATCCATTATCGATAATGATGTGTTTTTGTTGTGATAAATTGAAACCAGTGATGATTACGTTCACAATTATCGGCTCTGTTTGTTCATTATTAGCGGTTCCCCCCCCCCAAATTTAACCCTTGCATCTCTTCGATATTTCTAAAACAGGGTAGATATCTGTTAAAAACTTTATTGCTCACTCATCACAAATTTTTTTCTAAAAATGTGACTTAAAATATAAAATGGACTTACAAGTATTCTCATTTTTGCATAAATTACAGGTATTCTCGTTTGAACCCTGTATTTTTAAATAGATTTTTTACAAATTTTATAATATTGTTTCACATATATATCTTTAAATAGATTTTTTTACAGATTTTTGAAATATTAAGAATCCCACTATTTTGTTGTGGTGTGTAAAATTTGGGTGACGATGACATGCATCACTAACAAAAAAAGCATGTGAGAAGTTGTAGAAAATCAAGATAATATAAGATAATCTAATGATTTTTAATTCAAGATAATAAGATAATCTAATGATTTTTAATTAAAATCAAATGATTATATGATTATTTATTCTTTAAATTTATATTTAAATTAGGGTAAATTTAAACGAGAACTATAAATTCATTGAGAATATGGGGAATAAGCTATTAATGACGAATAACACTGAATAGTAAAAATTATACATGATATTTAGCATATGATAGATATTGTTACTTAAAATTATGGTAGAAGTTATTGGTAGCTCATAACTTGAGATTTATAAGTAGCTTACAAATACTGCTTTGTATTTATGTGGGACAGATTGTTACAAACTCTCTTACTTAAACTCATGACGTCCTCGTCATGTTTGCCCAGATTTTCCACCTTTATATGCATTGTTTGTTTCACAAATATGCCAAAAAACCATTCACGTTGTGAACCAAGTACATGTGAAACAATTACATAGCGAAACAAATATACGTTAATCGATATGCAAAAAAATCATATGCAGAAACATATGATGCACTAGTTCTTAAGGTTATCACAAATTAATGGGTTTTCAGAAGAAAAGTCCCTCTTAAACTGTTAATCTCTCTATATATATAATTATAAAATTTGAATAAAATATTAATATATGATTTCACATACCTACTTTTTTAACCTCCATATTTTTACTGTTTTAGTGTCTGGTTGAAAATGAAAACACCTCTGTTTTTGTGTTTTTAACGTTGGGTTGGAAATGGTCTTATTCATCTTGAATAATTGGTTCCCTTAGATTACTAATGTAAACACCCTTAAATTTTTTATTCAGTTTGTACCAAAATAAGTGTTCATAATAGAAATGGCACACACTTTCAGAAATGCACATATATAATAACAGTTTTTAGTTAACCAACTGACAGTTTTATTCTTAATTAATTTATGTCTCGTGACATTAATTAACAGTAGATTTAAAAATCTAGTTAGCTATTTATAAAATTAAATACTTATTTTAAGAAATATATAAATAAAATTAAAAATAATATTTTAATGAGTGTTTAAATTTATAATAAAATATATTGAAACTATTATTAAATAACTAAAACACTTGTGCAATGATTGCTTTCTTTTGTTTTCTATTTTTCTTATCCTTTTTAATAAAAAATAATAATAATTTTATCAAGTAGAATTAAAAAAAATTGCCTCCTTAAAGCATATATATTTTTATTCGGATATAGATACATATATCTGGATATTCAACCTTTTATGTGAGTCGATTAATTTCAGGGTAACCCCTGCTTTGTAGGTAAACTGGAGTCATCGCATTTGAACCTCCATGACCACAAGGAAATTTGTGTTTCTCTTTTGATTTAAATCTGAGACATTCAAACATTTTTAACCTTTGGAGTCAAACTCAAACTAGTCAGACACCACTTTTGTTGTTTATATATATATATATATATATATATATATATATATATGAGCGATCAAATATAAACCACTCATATTCATACAAACCGTGCAAACCACCCTTATTCATCGATTTCATTGTTCAATTTAAAGAATTCGTTTAATGGAATTGTTTCATATAATACTTTTCTTGATTAAGTTGTTTCATATATGATTAAGAAATTATTTCATATAATATTTATGAAATTTTAATGAAACTGTTTCATGTATTTCTTTAAAATTAATATAATAAAGATTATAGTATTCTTGATTAACACACTTCATAATAAACATGATTAATCAACCTTTCATAATTACAAAAAAAAAATGAAAAATTATGATTGATTATATGAAGTTTATACGTTGTGTACAAATAATGTGGTTTGCAAAGTAAACATCCTCCTCCTCCTCCTCCTCTCTCTCTCTCTCTCTCTCTCTCTCTCTATATATATATATATATATATATATATGTGGTTAAAATTATTAAATAAATGTACTTATTAAATTATTAAAAGGGTACTCGCGCAATACAGCGAGATATATCTCGATTTTAGAGTTGCGGTTTATTCTTTATCTGAAGATGTTATAATACGGGTTTTATGTGGTTTTAAAAAGAGAATAATGTTTTTATTTTTGAATAAAATATAAATTTGAAGATATCATAAAATTTCGAAAATAAATATATCAATATTAATATCAAATTGACTATTTAAAAGTTATTGATTTTGTGTAATTTCTTTAATTCAATTTTTTTATTATAATTTAGTTTAG
>NC_037533.1:18434093-18473162 GCF_001531365.2 Cynara cardunculus var. scolymus | reverse complement strand
CCAATGCACATTATTACCTTTTCTTTTCATGTTCCATAGATACTTTTCACATATTTCACTTATGTCTTCACCATGTCTTCTCCTCATCCCTTAAGGTGAGATTCAAACCGATATTCACCATGAGTTATTAAAAGTTCTCTCATTCATCTCCCATTCAATTGCTCTAGAACTCTCGTTCTCGCTCTCGATCTCTTGATTCTTTGATCTTGGTGTAAATCGAACACATTTGTGGAGTCGTTTAAATATGTTGGATTTTAAATATATTGGATTTTAAACTGTCATCAATTTTTTTCATCGATATAATGTAATTGGAACCATAACTCTTATTTATTCAAATTGTATTAATATGTAAAGAACAATTGTAACTTATATCATCGTTAAATCTTCTCTAATAAAACCAGTGAAACTTCAAAATCGTTAAAATTCACGCATCCCGCCGCATTGCGCGGGTACACAACTAGTAAAAAATAATTTGAGCAAACATTCCAAATCATCAGTGTCCTAAAAGGCTAGCCACGACAAAGCCCGTGGCACACCATGGTTCAAAGTGCGGTATTTGTAACGTGAATTTGAATTTTCTTACCAGATAGTTTTTAGTATATAATATAATTTAAATTGTTTAATATCATTAACTTACTGAATAATAGTAAAAAACATATGTGTGTGTGTGTATTATTTCTCTCTCTTCACGTCAAGTTTTAGAAAATTCTATAAGCTTGAAATTTTCTCTTGTTTTCTTTAGAAAATCTGTTGAATACATTTTAACTGTTTTAAAGCATTTGTTGAAGATATTATTATATACCATAGAGGTGAGTTATCATGCAACCTTTTACATTTGTACAACCAATACAACTCATTCCCAACCGTACATTTAATTTGATGAATATGTGATTTCATAAAAGTTCTAATTGTTTTCTAATATAAAGTATTGATCATAATTAATGAACCCTAGCCATCTTTCATAAATATTTAAATCATAATAAATGAATTCTCATCATTTCTATAAATATCTCAATTAATTGGATTATATTGGTTATACAAATATGATGAATTGCATTTGAAACTATATATGGTACAACTTTGGATCTATTTTTGGTAATATCAGTATATCATAACACAACTTTCCAAATATAACCAAAAACCTTATTCCCAGTTCAAATTTTACATGGTTTTCAAACATAACCAAATCAAGGATTATTACATAAACTTTCCAAATCTAACCAACAACCGAGTGCCCGTTTCGAGTCCTGCTCGAAATAGCAAAACAAACGGGCAAACGCAGCTTCCGACCCAGAAGACAAATAATGCCGCAACACAATAATTGAAAGCAAAACAAAGAACCAAAAAGGTTCGGCATCAAGCAAATTACATGACTGAATAAATAAGCGAACTAAAAATCGGGTAAATACAGCATAAAATACAGAGGTTATAAGCTCGGAAAATTATTGAGATGAATCGAAGCAGCACAACACTAGGATCATATAAGATTAATGGTGAAGGAGACGTATGGATGAGTGTCGGCATCACCACCCAAGCTGCCCATGTTTCCATCGTCTTCAGTTTTCCAGAACGTGCTGCATATAACGATACACCGCAATTATGGCAAACTGTTATTCTCAGCAGCAGTGAGTTCAAAACAAACAAATATATATATATATATATATATATATATATATATATATATATAGATCAAACAAACAAATGTGAGGTGGGGGAGAAGGGGGGAGGGAGTATTGAAGAAGCTCCATTCCCTTTTCTTCTGTCTTATTTAATGTTAGAATGTTAAATACTCCCCTCGTCCCAAAATAAGTGTCTATATTTCTATTTTAGTTTCTCCAAAAATAAGTGTCTACTTCCCAATTCTATCCTTAGTTACTAAAGGGTAAAATTGTCATTGCAGTTGATTGAAAGAGGTAATAATTACGTATTTCTAAAACTGTGTGCCCTTTTCTTGTGGACATTTATTTTAGGAAGAAGGAAGTAATCTACAACATTGAGAGGTTTTAAAAAGCTCCATTCCCTTCTCTTCTGTCTTATTCAGAGTGGTAATGTTGACTGTTATATAATCTACAACATTCAGAGGTTTTTAATGTTCCAACACCAACACCCATATCCTGGATTCAAATTCTAGCCCAAAACAAGACAATTTTACAAATGGTCCACTTGATTATCTTCAATGGATAGGGTACCCACATGCAGAATTCAGTGTTTGTCCTTTTCTAGTCGTTTTCTTGTAAACTATGGACGAATCTGGTTTCCGTTTATATGGTTTCTTGAGTTGAAATGAGTAGTTTATGAATAGACCAAATCAAATGAACCCAGCGAATCCCACACGAAGTGGGGTCTAGGGAGGGTTAAGGGCCTGTTTGTTAGCAGCTTAATGGGCCTCCCAGCTTATTCGGTCAGCTATACATGACTGTTTGGTAGTGGCTTAATTATATAGAAAGTGACTATTCAGTAAGCTTCTAGGGGCAAGCTTTATGTAGAAAGCCAAGTTTTTTCCAAACTTGACACTCCTAATTAAAAAATACGCTCCTTCCATCTATGAAAAAACCCTCCCAAACAAAAACCTTTCCAATCCATACAAACAGATTAATCCACACATACAACTTTATCCATACAGGACTTAATGAAAAACCAATTAAACAGTCCCTAAGACGTACACAGCCTTTCTTCTGACCTCCGGGTAATTTGTAAATAAACCAAACAAATCCCGTGAATCCCACACGAAGTGGAGTCTAGGGAGGGTAAGATGTACACACCCTTTCCTCTACCCTCGGGGAAATTAGTGAATAAACCAAAAGAGCCCCGTGAATCCTAAAGTGGGGTCTGGAGAGGGTAAGATGTGGAAAACCATTCCTCTACCCGAGGGTAGTTTGATAATCTAATAGACAATTTTGATATAGGGATAAATGTGGTGAAAAACCAATTAGTGCCTTCCCAAAAGAAATAGATTTGGGTTTCTTGATATTGTTTTTGGTAGGTGTTTTTGGAGACGCGGTACTAGGATAGACGAGAGGAAGGAAGTTGGAGAGGTAGTGGGTGAGGCCGTGGGGGTAAGGTTAGCGAGTAGATAAATAGGTTATCAGAGTCCTAGGATAGGCAAAGGATTGTGTAGTTTTCTTATCTTGGTTTTGTTTCCTTGTACCTACTATTTCTACGATGTTGCGAACTTCTAACTAAGCGTAGTTTCTTTTTTTAAAATTTGGCGTATCTTCCTTTCTTGTCTCAAGTGCTTCTTTTTCTCACACTGTGGGCTAGACGACATGCCTACGTATATCCCCCCCCCCCCCAAAAACCCCGCCTCCAGGTGGGATTTATTGGACACGTTTGGTAAGGAGGCCAATGTGGATTTAGGAAGATTCAAACTTAGGGGCTGTTTAGTTGGTTTTTCTTTTAAGTCATGTGTGGATAAAGTTGATTGTGTGAATTAATCTGTTTGTATGGATTGGGAGGGTTTTTGTTTCGAAGGCTTTTTCCATGGATGAAAAGAACGTGTGGCTTTTTCCAATGTGGTTTTTCTTTAATCTGTCTGTATGGATTGTGTGAATTAATCTATCTGTATGGAGGGGCAGGTCTGGAAAAACTTGGCTTTCTGCATAAAGCTCCCCCTAGAAGCTTAAGCCACCATTAAATAGTCATGGATAACTACTGAATAAGCTGTGAGTCTTATTAAGCTCATTAAGCTGTTAACAAACACGCCCTTAGTCACATCCAAAACCAACATTTCTTATTGTTACACGCTATATGAGTATTGTTTTTAATCAAAATGGCATGGTTTTGATTAAATCCACAGCCAAACTACACGATCATATGCTCGTTTTTTGTAGTCTCTCCAAAGTTTAGGTATAATTATCAGTTTCTTTACGCAAGGAAATGAAGCTTAAGTTTGACGTCAAAAACTAACTAATTCGACAGTTGGAAGTCAAAGGTTTGGACTTCTCTTATGTGATCGAGGTTAGATCTGTTTCTTAATTACGGTCAGTGAGATAATGGAAATAGAATATAGATAGTATCAGAACTTACCTGTTAGAACTGTCGCAAAGACTTTCTAGGATTGAACGCACTTTCTTCTCGCTCTTCACAGACGGCGATAGCACAACAGACTGAAATCAAATAAAGGGTAATTATATAAGAATATATAAAGGAAACCAGCAAATGGTAATATGGAAGTGTTTAAACTCTTATGCCGGGTGGAGGGATTGTAGGATATAAATCAAACCAAATAAACCAAGTAAATCCCGCACGGAGGTACAGTCTGAGAGTAAGATGTACGCAGACCTCTTCTCAACCCCAAAGGGGTGAGAGGTTGTTTCCATGAACACCCCTGGCTTGTAAATAAAAAAAAAATTAAAAGAAACAAGAGAACAAGCTACAGGTGAGAATGTGTGCAATCAAGCAACGGATACATTAAGGGGTTGTTTGGTTGGTTTTCCATGGTCCTATATGGATAAAGTTGTCTGTGCGGCTTAATTTGTTTGGTTGGTTTTCCATCAATTCCTATGTAGATTAATCCGTGTGATAGATCGAGAAGGTTTTTGTTTGGGAGGGGCAGGTTTGGAAAATACTTGGCTTTCTGCATAAAGCTCCCCACTAGAAGCTTATTAAATAAGTCACTTTCTATATCATTAAGCCACTATCAAATAGTCATGTATAGCTGACCGAATAAGTTTGTGAGTCCCATTAAGCTCATTAAGCTGCCAACAAACAGGCCCTAAGCAAACAAGGCAATGGGGTCTGGAATACTTATACAAAAACAAAGCAGGAAAAATTTGCCATGATATATCTGATCAATGCATAATATCATGAAAAACAGATACAAATTTTTTAGTTTACCCCAAGATTACAATTAGATCAGCTCTTCATAGAATTTGGTTTATTTTATGGTGCTTCATATTTAAATCTACTAGTTCCACAGAAAATATTTTGTTGCTAATGAAGATAAAAGTGAGTAAAATAGGTTGAAACAAACAAGGAAACACAAAGCGCAAGATTAATAGTTACCACGGTGTTCCTCAGTTTTTTCATTTTTTTGTGGTTCCCCCTAAATATGACCCTCAAAGCATGTGTGATTAATTGTCATGTCGTTAACTTTTTGCTTAACCTTACAACTTCTTGGTGGCTCTCTTCTTGTTCAAGTTTTTTAATCAATCACTAATAGGGTTTGAGCTTGGTTTCAGGTTTACCATATGCCACTTTCATCATTGTAGCTTGCACGTAATTGTAGTTGTTGGAACATATTATGTTTTTGATTAAATCATATGTTGTTTTGAACAAGAATGTTGTGTTTGTAATGTATATTTGGAATGCGATAGAAAGTAATTTATAATTTTTTGTAATTGAGAACACTTATCAGTAACTCATATTCACCCAACACTAAATCATACAAAGGTTAAAATGGTAATTTTATGTCATTTAGACTGTCATTTCAAAACACTTACTACACAACCGTTTTTCATTCTACACTAAATCATAAGAACCTCTTAATCATTATGAACTAAATCATTTTGCAGTAAATCATTCAGCATCTACCAAATAGCCCCTAAAACTAGTGTAAAGTAGACATGTCACACAAGTAGATACAACAATAGACATGTTTAATTCAATTACCAGAAATGAAGGTGGCAATCCGTATCTCAAAATGCTCTCAGAAAATAAACGTACAGCACAAAAGTGCATCCACGAAGTGAAAACCTGCAGGAAAGATGGTGGCATTTATTTAGATAGTCCAGGAGAAAAGAAGACCCTTAGGGCTCATTGGGTGAGATTTGGAATTGGATTCCGTTCCAATCCTACGTTTGGTTTATAGCAAAATCTTGGATTCAAATCCCAGGATTTCAATGAAATCAACACAAACATTGGATTTAGAAATCCCATGGGGGTGGTTAATATTTCATGGGATTTCATAAGATCATTTTGTACAAATGTTTTAAAATATGTTAAAAATATTTGTTTTGTAATAATCAATTAATAAAAGGTAACTCTATTGTTTTTATAATATCCTTTTGTAAATTATGTATAAAGAATGGCAATTCCATTCCAAATTCTACAAACCGAACACACCAAAGATTCCAAATCCTTCCACGAAATCCAAATCCCTCAAAAACATTTCGTCAAACCAAACGGCTCCTTAATGACCAAAGAAGGGATTCAAGTTTAAACCAGATAGCCGAAAGGAGAGCATGATAATGATCATTGTTATCAACTTATGGACTATATAAAGTTGGTCAAATTTCCAATGCAGGATTACACTTGATAGATTCATCCACCACAGTACAAGAGACCACCTATTGGTTACACAAAACCAAACTCATTTGTTACGAATAAATAGCTGAAGAGGTGATGCATTACTCATGATAGCTGATTAGTGGCATCCAGAATTCACCACATATATAATACTCCCTCCGTTCCAAAATAAGTGTCCACAATTCTATTTTAGTTTGTCCCGAAAGAAGTGTCCACTTATAAAAGTAGTACCTACTTTCCAATTCTACTACTCTTAATTTGAGATGAAGAAATTCTTACTCCTTCTAATATTAAGAGTAAAATCGTAAATTTAGTTAACTAAAAAAGTGTAATAATTAGACATTTCTAGAACTATGTGAATGTTTCATTGTAGACATTTATTTTGTGGCATATGGAGTATGATAATTTCAACTGTCAAGTCTAAACCTCAGGTTCTTGCTTTCCTACTCTATGTTATATTGCAACCTATAAAATAGTGTTGGCAAATGCAAGACTTGTGTTACTGTATGATAAAAAGACTCATTTTACAGCCGAAAGTAGTAATTCCTAGAATCACGTCTACAGAGCTTATAAGTGATCTCAAAAAAATTCAGGTTTGTTAACCGATGAACAACTAGCAATTCAATAAACTCCCAGTTCATTGATAAGTTACTAGAATAAATTACCTTAACTTACAACAAGATTTAGTCATTTATTGCACGAGGGGGAGGTTCTGTTAGGAACCTAATTTTCATTAGGAATGGGGGGACCATAAACAGCGCGACACATGGTAATATTCATCAGGAATATGGACTATTCATCATGAATGTTGAATAACACATCCATATTCATAATGAATGTATTATTCATGATGATATTCATCCTGAAGAGGAACATGTGGCGCACTATGGGCAGTTCTCGGGTTCTCAATGAAAAACAAGGTTCTCAACCGAACTTTCCTCTATTGCATGACAACTGAAAGTGCCCATACTGACATTCATTGCCTCCCTATATTAATATCAAGTCCCTTACTCGGTTCCACGTCTAGTTGATTATATGGTTCAATCCAAACTGAATTGTCCCATGGCATTATGTAATAATAACTTGTGCAGCAGACCTGAATACGACAACATGAAGGACTCATTTTCCAGTTTAGAGATCAATGAGTCTGTATTCAGAAAAGCTCACACATATCATATCATATATGACACATACCGGCACATGATGGAAAATAAAGAGTCAAGGCTATTTACTTACAGCTTAAAGAGCTTAATGGTCTGAACGGCTTATTCACTCAGCCATATAGGAGTGTTTATTTACGGCTTAATCTGTAAGCCATTAAGCCAAAATGACTATATGGAATAGCCATGACCACTCGTCCCCATTAAGCCACCTCAAACAAATTAATACAGAAATAATCCAAAATTCTCTCTTTGCCTCCCTCAAACCCATCATTCTCCTGTCCCTCAGACACACAAATTTATCCAGACAGACAGATCTTAACCCATACAGGGCTTAATGGAGAAAAAAGTAAATAGCCCAATCTGCCATATAGAAAGCAATTTTTATTAAGGTTTGGTAGCCAGTAGTTGCGAACAAGCATCAGCTGGGGGCATGAACTACGCATAATAAGTTCAATTAATTGTAAGAAGATTCTCAGAGATGGAAGTACCTCTCCATAACTGGTATAACACCATTGCAAAAGAGAGCTTCTCAGGGATTCTTGGTCTTGCACAAGTTTTTCAAGCTCCTGTTTCCGGTTCTCTTGAGTCTCTGAACTATATTCGAAATCCCGAATCTGAACCACAATAGAAAATTAACAATCGATAGGAATCCTTTACAAAGTTCAATTTTTTATCGTCATGTTACCACAAAGATGAAACAAGAGATTTTCAGTAACATCTCTTCAACGACTCTACGTATTATATTAGGTTATTCAACCACAGTCTAACTTTGGTTGCAGATAAACAAGTTTTATGATGAAAACTCACTTGAAACCCTCTTTCACGTGCCTTGGTTCGAAAATTATCAGCATCACGGTTGAATAATGTCACAGTATAGATGGCATACTCATTGTCCTCATGTAGGTTCTTGGAGGATCTGGGGACCTAATACAATTAGTTCAATCAAAAGGTATAATTGCTGGAGCAATTTCGTTTAACTTGTTCCTACTGAAATATGAAATTTAGGAGCCATTCACTAGACGCTTATCGAGTAAGAACTTACCGGGCCACTTACCTTACCAAGTGAACATGCAAGGACCAGGAATCTTACCCAGTAAGAGGCATGGCAGCAACCGAGGTTCTTACCGGGTAAGTGAGGGAAAAGATTCTTACCTAGTAAGCGCTTACAGGGTAAAAGAAGTTTACCAGCAATCCATTTTGATGGCCAAGAATGTCACTTGATAAAATACGTGAGGGTGGTGACTTTTGTCGGTAAGCGTTTGGTAAATAGCTCCTTATATACAGTAATAGAAATAAAATAGAAAGGAAGAAATGCATCTCATGCCAAAAGATAAAAACTAGATACATATGATTAAGATTATGCAGATCTAAAACAAGTTTATAAAGTAAGAATTTTGAAAACTGACCTAGACATAAAGCTTTTGAATTTTGATGGCTTTACAATCCCACCGTTAAAATGCAAAGATGAAGGTGACTATAGGCTTATGAAAATGGAAGACAGGACTCCAGCCACAGACTTTAACCAACAGAATCGGATGACACCGAGGGGTTGTTTGGTTGTTTTTACATTAAGTCATGTAGGGATTTAGTTGTCTGTATGTATTAGGCTAACTTGTTCAGTTGTTGTGCTGTATAAACTGTCTGAATGACAGAAATGACTATTTTACCCCTCATTCCAATTATGAAGCAGAGTGGATCCCAATTATGAGTATCAGGAGATTTCATTTTTGGATTTAGTCTGAAAATTAGAATGAGAGAATTAGCCCTAAAAGCTAGAAAGAATATTCCATTATGAACATCAGGGATCAGGGATATCAACAGCAGAAATCAGCAGGATACAATTAAACAAGAATAGAGGTCTTACCACATAAGTTGTTAGTGTCTCATAACATGACAACCAATCCTTCTGTGAATACTTGGGGACAACAGCAATGAGCGTAATCAAATGCTCTGAAGTGACGAGATCCTCGGGTGTCACTAAATCGGACAGATCACGAACAGCTAAGCTAGAAAAGTAAATGAGTCAGGTCAGATTCATTATAAGAATAACAATAGATCATCATGTTAAAACCTGATGCACCAACCAAAATGAGATAATGGTGGCAGGCATCACCTCAACTCCAACGATTGGTAATGTTTTTCTATCTCTTGAATCATATGTCCTCATGCTACTTACAAGTTATAGATAGGTGTTTAATATATTTTTACCTTCCAGTCTGCTTTCTGTTAATTGCATTCAGTTGACTGCGAACATTGTTATACTCAGCAATACGAACCTGTCAACCCATCAAAAGCAGAAACAATTAGATGCAGCTAAGGCTAAATCCACTGATATATGTAGGACTGTCTATGGCTTTCTATTGTAGTTCAGAATATTCCACCTCCCAGTGTAACTAAGCACACATACATTTTTATCCCGAGGATCAAATCTCAGCTCATCATAACTAAGGGGCTGTTTGGTCGGTTTTTCATCAAGTCCTGTATGGATAAAGCTCTCTTGTGTGAATTAATTTGTCTGCATAGATTGTGAAGGTTTTTGTTTGGGAGAGTTTTCATAGATAGGAGTGTGTTTTCTAATTGGGAGGGGCAGCTTTAGAAAAAGCTTGGCTTTCTGCATAAAGCTCCCCCTGAAAGCTATTGAATAAGCCACTTTATGTATGATTAAGCTACTACCAAACAATCATGTATAGTTGACCGAATAAGCTGTGAGTCCCATTAAGCTCATTAAGCTGCTACAAACAGACCTTAAGCTAAACATGGTCTACTACATATATCAGTATTTTGAGACCTTTCAATTACACTAATTTTGTTAAAACTTAAAAAACTACTATACTGACACAAATAACAAGAGATAGAACAACTGGATACCTTAAGATCATCGTCTATCTTAGCTACCTGCAGATGAATACCATCCACAATCTCCTTAAGAGGAGCCATGGTTGGATACTTGGCCTCATCCCACACAAATCTACAATCATAAATTCACCAAATCAAATGCATAATCTTTCATCAAAGTCGATAGAAACTTTAAAGCAAATGAAAAAACATTACTTTGTAAGATATGAATCCACCGGAACCCCATCAATGGTCAAGGAACTACTAAGAATTCCCGATACCTTCTCCAAATCTTCAATCTGACGTCGTATCTTATGAGAAGCCGTTTCAATGAAGGTATTCGACTACACAATTCCACAAACAACCAATCTATCAATCAATTCTAAACAAAAGATGAAAATTAGGATAGAACACTCTAGAAATCATGAATATTAACCTTGATCAAGTCATCGCTGAGGGCTAAAAGCGAATCAAGGGTTCCAACACGAAGATTTGGGATATTAAACTGCAAAAACCACTCAAATTGAATCAGATAGCTAATGAAATAGAGTGAAGAGAGATTGTGGTGATTGATATATATATATATATATATATACATATATACCCTGTAGAGAGGAGTGTCGAATGAGTTTTTGGAGATGGATTCTTGTAAACGACTCCATAGAGAAGTAGCAGAGCTCTGAACAGGAAGAGAAGCTATCCAGTATCTGGTCGCCATTGTTACTGAAGCTTGAAATCAGTAACGGAGGTTTCGAATTGTTGAATTGAATTTATGATTTGCGACAGAGAATCAAAAGGGGGGAAATTAACGAGATCTCTCGTCTCTCCTCCCGCTGGCAGTTGTCTGTTGGATCCTGATTCGGGTAGAGACAACCCGGTCCCACCTTTTTCATTTGGGTGGTAACAACAAAAGCCATTTAAAAAAAAAAAATTAAGAGGTCGTTTATTTATCAAACATTGACCAGATAAGTGTTTATAGATAAAATTTAATACTATCATTTACTTATTGGATACGAATTTAGTCCATCAAAACGACATCGTATGCAACAATTCACCCGGTAAGCACTTACCATAAAGAGTCGTCGTATTCACTTACCGGATAAAACTCTTGGTCTTTGTCTCGCTTTTACCGGGTAATATTTTTGGTTCTTATTATATTAATCTGGTAAGGTAATATGACTTGACAAACGTTTACCTGAGTAAGCATTTGGTAAACGGCCCCTAAATAACGATTTTTGTATCTATGGTTTGTTAAAAAATTGCAACTTTCATGTCTATAGTTTAAAATTTTCGGTTGTTATTCTTATGATTTATAAGTCATGTTACTTTTGTTTTTATGATTTATAATTTATTGTTGTTTCGGTCCTTATGGTTTATAACTTTTTACTGTTTTGATCCCTTGTACTTAAAAGTAGAATAATATGAAGGGATGAAAATAGCAATAAATTGCAAACAAAACAATAAGAACGGAAATGGCAATTTCTAAACCACATAGATTGAAATGTTGTTTAAACCAATTACCTGAAGGGTAAGTGTTTACCAGTAAAATTTAACATTATTATTTACTTACCGGGTAAGATTTTAGTTCACTAAAACGACATCGTATGCAACAATTTACCCAGTAAGTGCTCACCGTGATAAGAGTCGTCACCCTAACTTACCAGGTAAGACTCTTGGTCCTTGTCTCGCTCTTACTGGGTAAGATTCTTGGTCTTTACCATATTCATACGGTGAGGTAATGTTACTTGGTAACCGCTTACCCGGGTAAGCGTTTGGTAAACAGACCCTTTATGGGTTCATTTTTTTTTGTTTTTACAAAAACAAATGCCTGTCAATCGTTCTATTTTTTTAAAGTAGATGACATATCTACGTACATCCCACCTCACTCGAATTAAATATCTGGAGTTTATTTTGTTCGGGTTATCCCTTCTCAAAATCAATCGAGTTCGATTACAATTAGTGATGCAAAGGAGCCAAGTCGAGTTCAACCCGACTTGAACTCGAGTTAATGGTCAAAAACGGTTCGGTGGGTTGACGAGTCTTCTTGATGCAGATTCGAACTCAACCCAAGGAAGATCCTAGCTCGATCTGAAAGCTTGAAAATATCGATCAAAACTGCGTTCCACAAAAAAAATTATTTGAAACGGCAAAAGATATCGATCACAAAATATGTTCGATTCAAGTTCCACCAAAAAAAGCTCGATCATAAATACATGCATATGAACATATACATATGGATCAAAAAAAAATTGAGTTCAATTACTATAAACTTGAGCTCGTATGCCCGGGATAGGCCCACCTGAAAACCTGGCCTAGACCGAGCCTTAAAGCTCAATTAGGCCGATTTTGTGTCCCATGCCTGGGCTAAGCCCACCAGGCCCAAAAAGCCCATCCCGTCCCACCAGGCCCGAAAAGCCCGTCCCATGGTCGGGCAGTTTCAGGCTAGATTTTTTCGTATCAGTGAAATCAAAAAACCCCGGACCTTAGGGGTCTGTGAATCATTTGGTTTGGTTTACGGTGCCTTCATAAAATCTTGTCAAACCATGAAAAGTATTCATATGAGATTCATATTTTCAAATTCCATTTTATGATCATTCTGTAGAGTCGACTTCCGCCCTCAACGAGCAGACCTGGACTCGCGATACTTCTGTGCAGAAGTTTATGCCATACAAAATGAAACATCCGAATACCAAAAATGTCGCTACGAACTCCGTGTATTGTTCTAGAAGTTTAAATGCTAGTGTTTTGAACACCTTCTATTCCTTTCGGAACGGATGATTCGATTTTATGATCATACTGTAGAGTCCAATTCCGCCCTCAACGAGCAGAACAGGACTCAATAAACTTCTATGCAGAAGTTTATGCCATACAAAATGAAACATCTGAATGCCAAAAATGTCGCTACAAACTCTGCGTATTGTTCTAGAAGTTTAATCGCTATTGTTTTGAATACCTTTTATTCCTTCCGGAATGGATGGTTCCAATGAAAAGAAGTTTCAATCCTCGGCTTCGGAGCTTTTGACTTCTTTAGGAGGTGCAAAACTCCGGCTAAGCTGAGATCTTGTCCAAGGATCCAACGGTGGCCTTTGAGCTGGTTGTGGGGCCGGGGGTTTCGACTGCCTAAGCTCGTTCTCCCTGTCTATGAACCTGTTGGTGAATAAAGACGTTTCACGATAAGAAATGTTGAAAAGAATTAAAATTACGAATATTTATAAAATCCAGAAAATTATGAAAAAGAATAAGAGGGTATGAGGATGCATTTGCTGTGTGTGTGAATAGAAACCTAAAACCGAACCAATTCAAATAGACAAGCCCAGTATATCCCACTTGGAAGTTGGTAGTAGTATCAGGGGAAGGTAAGATGTATGCAGACTTTTCCTCTACCTCAAGAGATAAACCGGCTTTTTAAGAGAAAATATAAAAGCTTAAAATTAATCATTACACTCAAATGACATCAAGAATATTACTCGTCCCAAAATAAATGTATACGATGAAAAATGGACAGTGTCAGAAATTTGTAAATTATTACACTTTTTAATCAACTAAATGACGTTTTACCCTTAATAATAGAGAGAATAATGAATTTCTCCACCTCATAATCAAGGGTAGAATTGGAAAGTATGCACTTTTGAAATTCGACATTTATTTTGAGACAATCTAAAATAGAAATTCGACATTTATTTTGGCACTTAATTTGAGACGTTGGGAGTATTAATCTCCAATGACCTTAAGTACGTCTTCGTTTGAGAAATTAATCCTTAAAATGTTACTATCTGATAAAAAAAACCTCAGAAATTCTACTGGAGATTATGCTCCTAGAGATCACTCAAACTAAAGAAGGAAGCAATATATTCATGTTTCACCATTCTAGATCAAAAGAGCACTTTGGATGAGACAAAGAGCACACATGATAGGACAAAACAGTTGTTCAACATTTGGTAAGACAAAACTGGAAGGAACATAACAGATAAAATGACCAATTTACCCCTAATGAATTGTTTATATATTTTGATTAATTTATTAAATATTAATAAAATAAATATCTTTTATAACAAAATATATCATTTTAAAGTTTTTTTTTATGAACCTGGATATCCAACCCGCTATGCAAGCAGACTAATCCCAGGGCGACCACCTACTTTGCAGATAGCCCGGAGTCACCACATTTGAACCTCCGTGGCCACAAGGGGATTTTTATTCCTTCTTAAATTTGAACCTGTGACCTCCTGGTACTTTTGACTTTTGGAGCCAAGCTCAAACCAATCAGGTACCACCTTTGTGGTTATCATTTGAAAGTTTTTGTCAAGATGACTAAAATGACAACAAAATAAAAGGTTTATGTAGTTTCATATTTTTATTTTATACCTTTTTTATATTATTTTTTATTATTAATATTTAATAATTTACATAAATTAATCAAAATATAGAAACCATATTAAAATAAGATTTTGAGAAGAGTAAAATGAAAGTTTTTGAAGAGCATAAAAAAATAAATAAAATTTAAAGAATGAATAAAATATAAAGAGGGAGATGTATTTATTGTTTTATAAGAGTATTACGTTTTATTTTGAGGTTAAATTGGTAAATAATAGGTTTGTTCCATCTTGTTTCGCCTTGTTCCATTGTGGGGTGGAACACACTTGTTCCACTTTGTTCCCATCTGTTCCACACAAAAGTCTTGCCAAACGTGGAACCCTGTTTTATTCTAAGGATTTCAAGGCAAAATAAGGGGAACAAATCTTACTCTATATACGCCATTGGTGCGGCATCACCAACTCGAATCCGAGTTCGAAGCACTCTCGTATATCCTCCTGCCCTATCTCTGCACCACCAATATATCGTTTAACCAATAGTTGATATCGAGTAAAAAGAACTTGACCAAATGGCAGGTTTGATGTTTACTTGTATCTGTAAGCCAGCTCTGTAAATAGTTTGTGAATAACATCATCTCCTCGCACAAAGGCAGCAGCCCGCCTAGCAGCAAAAAGGGTTCCCTGAACAAGTTACAAGACAGTTAAAACATAAGAATAAATTATTGCATTTTCACATTGCTTTGATAAATAACTGATGAACAGAAGCTCCAAAAGGTTGCAGAGATCTGATCACATAGCGGTACAATTGCATAACTCGCACAACCATAAACAGATTTACATCTAAATGAAAACAAAATCCGCTTTTTAAAAACAAGTGTTCGTAATATGAAACCAAGTAAGGGGTTGTTTGGTTGGTTTTTCTTTTTCATTTAAGTTTTCTATGGATAAAGCTGTTTGTATGGATTAATCTGTTTGTATAGACTGAAAAGGTTTTTTCATAGATGGAAGGAGTGTGTTTTTTAATTAGGAGGGGCGGGTTTGGAAAAAAACTTGGCTTTCTACATAACGTTCTCCCCTAGAAGCTTACTAAATAAGCCACTTTCTATACCATTAAGCCACTACCAAACAGTCATGTATCAGCAAGACGACGAAGCTGCACACACCTCTTTCCCAAGCTGCACCATGTTATCAGCAAGACGACGAACTTCTTTTGCCTATAACAATTACAAGGAGATAGAATAAGTAATAAAATGTCTATACTATATTATAAAGCATTTGATATGAAGTCTTAAAAATCATTTTTTATGCATCAAATATTGTTTATTGATGCATATTACTTAAAATTCAAGATTACAAACGATGCATGAATACAACTTTTTGAAGTTGCATGTTTGAATTGATATAACTAATTAACTGTTATACATAATCAATGTCAGGATAAACACTTCACTTTAAATATAAAAGATCTAAAATATAATTAGGATAATTATTAAGCTTAACAGAATGTTTAATAATTATCTTTATAAAACAAATTACATTACTAAAACTGAAAGAAATTACATCTTTATTTTAAATCTAAATAAATTTCAATCTGGTTTCAAACAGCCTAAAACCTTCTCGTTTTCTCTAAACCACAAAAAATGCGTATTATAAACCGACAAGGACAAAGAATAAAATTGAGATATATCGTGCTGCATTGCACGACTTTGTAAGAAATATTGGATTGGGTCCTTGTCATACAAGTACACTATAATGCATGAGTATCGATTCAATCGGTGCAAATTTACCAAAAAACAAGAAAATGTAAATTGCTAAGAGAGTTCACCTTGGCAACAGTAGTTTCTATGCGTTCGTGTTTCACCAGCTGCGAGACCATGGTCCTGCAGAAGCAGAACACTTTTAGGGCCTGTTTATTAGCAGCTTAATGAACTTAATGAGACTCACAACTAATTCACTCAACAATACATGACAGTTTGGAAATGGCTTAATGATATAGAAAGCGAATTATTGAGTAGGTCTCTAGGAGGGAGCTTTATGCAGAAAGCCAAGTTTTTTTTCGAAACATGCCCCTCCCAATTAGAAAAACACTCATACCTAGTAGCGGATCCAGAAACTTTTATAGTTGGGGGCACACTTAGGGGTGTAGAAAAAAAAAAATCAAAACCAAATAATTCATCCGGATGAAAACAGTTTTGGGTTTTCCTTTTCGGCTTAAACGGTTCAGCTAACCGAATAAAGATAACTTATTCAGGTCGATGTTCAGTTGACTTTTTGCTAATTTATCGGGGTGTATAGTTTTTATATTTTATATTTCGAACGAAAATATCAGTGTGTGTTGTAAATGGACCAATTAACAATCAAGATATCAAGTTGGGGGGCCCTTGCCTTGTTCTTGTTGGACGTACAATAAGAAAATTTACTAAACAAATCTTTCATAGTTTTTTTTTTTTATATAAATTGGTGGGTTTGTTGGGGGCCTAGGACCCCTACCAACATAAACTAAATCCGCCCCTGCTCATACCCGTCTATGAAAAAAACCATCTCAAACAAAACCTTTTTCTATATACACAGACAGATTAATCCACACAAACAACTTTATCCATACAAGACTTAATGGAAAACCAACCAAACAGTCCCTTAGTTGTCTTCCTAGGTGGTATCAGGTGTGTAATGGTAGATAAAAAGAAATTATCACGAACCTGAGCATGGACATTCGATGACCAGTAGGACGATTGAGCTTCCTGAACTTTGTCATGATGCTTAACCAGAATAACAGAAGTAAACACCTGCAGTGAGGATTGTGAGGTTAGAGATAAGATTACACTGTGTTCCCAAAACCCTTTTTACGGTGGAAAGGAGAGGGAGGGAAAGAGGAAAGTAAAAAAAACGTGTTCTTGAAACCTTTTTAGTAAAGACAGGAAAGGAAACGGAAGGAAATAAATCACAAGTTTCCTCCCAAAACTTTCCTTCCAGATTTGGGAGAAAAGGGAAGGAAAGAAAGAAATTAAAACCCTTTAAGAAGATTATTAGAATTACAAAACCACCCAACCTTTCATAATAAAATATTTGAAAAGGAACACCTTTCCTTTCCTTTCTCACCTATTCAAGAACATGAAAAATTATTTTCTTTCTTTTCCTTTGCTTCCTTTTCCTTCTCTTTAGAGAACACAAATAAAAAAATTATTTTCCTTTCCTTTCTTTTGTTTTCTTTTCTCCCCAAATTCGAGAACACAGCATTAGTGAAGAAGGGGGAGTTGTTTTGTTGTTGTACTCATTAAGTTATTTGTTCTTAATACTTTGACAAAAGGATTCCTAGAGTGAAGTGGGCCAAAATAATAAGGGCCCGTTTGTTAGCAGCTTACTAAGCTTCATGGGACTCATAGCTTATTCGGTCGACTATACATGATTGATTGGTAGTGACTCAATGATATTGAAAGTGGTTTATTCAATCAGCTTTTAGGAGGGAGCTCCATGCAGAACGCCAAGTTTTTTTTCAAACCTACCCCTCCGGCCTCCCAATTAAAAAACACGCTCCTCCCATTTATGAAAAAACCCTCCAAACACAAATCTTCCCAATTTATGCAAACGGATTAAATAAATTAATCCACACATACAGCTTTATCCATACAGGACTTAATGGAAAACCAACCAAACAGCTCCTTAGTCCACTTCCTTTTTTAAGGCAAAAGGGGATGTTCATTCATTCTTTCAACGATGTCGAATGAAGTATGATATGTACAGCTTTAGATGTATATAGATCAACCGACAAATGGGAACATCGAGTTGATAGAGGATCTACACCAAAAGGATATTACACTAGCCGAAACTATTGAAATAACCATACCACAAGGATAATTATACTCCCTCAATCCCATTTCCCCTCCTGATTTTGGATACTCAAACCTCGAACTTCTGAAATTCAAACTTTACATTGATGTTTAAATTCTTTTAGCTCGTTATGTTTTCCATCTTTAAAACAATGTTTGTAGATCAATCGAATTACCGATTTTTTCTCTCTACCCAAAACAGCTCTCGTCGATTTTGCAGATTAAAAACCAACACATTTGACCCTTAAAAGTCAAAAAGGACTCTGATTTAAGGTAGCATCAATAAGAAAAACTCATGCTTACTCCCCCACTAAAATCTAGAGATTGGACCCTGAACTGTGTATTATCAGATTCTTGTAAGGGGCTGTTTGGTTGGTTTTCAATGAAGTCTTGTAGAGATAAAACTGTCTTGTGTAGATTAATCTGTCTGGATAGAGTGGGAAAGTTTTATTTTGGGAGGGTTTTCTCATAGATGGAAGGAGAATGTCTTTTAATTGGGAAGGGCAGGTTTTAAAAGAACATGTGTATAAAGCTTCCCTCTAAAAGCTTATTTCTATATCATTAAGCCACTACTAACCAGTCATCGTATAGCTGCCTGAATAAGCTGCAAGTCACATTAAGCTCATTAAGCTGCTAACAAACAAACCCTTACTGTTTTTCTTTAATTGGCGAACAGGACGGGGCACTACGCACTTAATGGTTGGATTACTACAGCTTCAGTTAACGAACGCCAAACAATTAATTGCTACCAAATCAGAAACACGAAATTTCATTATGTAATCAAATGAAACAACTAATAATATAAAAATATAGAAATGTGTATCTCAGTTAAAACCCTAACAAAATATGAAAACCAAAATTGATCATCATGCACATAGTTAGGCATCCCGTATGTGTGTGCGTCAGTGCGTGTATGATAACAGTGAGAGCGCCGGGAGAACTAACCAGTGGAGTCGGAGGAGCTGCTGCTACTATTGCTGCTAGTGTCAGAGAGACGGTGAAGACGATGATCCCGTTTTTATCATAAGAAAGCGGGATAATTATAGAAAAGTCACCTCCAAAAGTTGAACTTGTGACAGAAATTACCCTTCAAGTTTTAAAATCCACAACTACAGTCCTTGTTTATTTTTCTTTTCCTTGTAACAAAGTTTGTGTTCGTCAAAGTCAATGATTAGAACGTGAATAATCATTATCCTTAGGATATTACTAACCATCGCTATCAAAGTTGTTTGGGTTAAAGACTAAGGGGTTGTTTACTAGGCGTTGACCGGTCAGCAACGCTGACTCGATCAGCAGTCAGCTTGTTTACTAGACTATCACTCTGACTGAAAATTGACCAATTTATTGACTGAATACTTACTGAAATAGCACGGAAACAATGCTTACCAGGTCAGATTTCAATAGAAACATATTTCCTGTAAACATTTCTACATAAATTTCTACGAAGAGAGAGAGAGGATTGAGAGATATGAAATAATGACATGATTACATACTTAGGGGTCGTTTACTAAACACTTACTTGGTAAGTGCTCACTGGATAAATTTCCTCATTGGATGAACATGAGAATGGCCAAAAATCTTACTGGGTAAGAGCGATGAGAAAGATGGAGAGTCTTGTCCGGTAAGTGAGGATGACGACTCTTACCCAGTAAATTGTTGTATTCGATATGTTTTGAAGTACTAAAATCTTACACATCAAGATGAATTATAGTGTTGACTTTTATAGGTAAGCATTTGGGTAAACGGCCCCTTACACACACGTGTGTGTATGTATGTGTGTGTGTGTATCTGTAATTGATATGGATAAGATAACTGAATTTAGATTCTATCCAAATAAATAAAAACAAATAAAAAACTTGTTAAAAAGCAGGTGCAACGTGCTAATGCTATCTTTTGACCGTTTAATATATGTGTAAAATCCACAACACATGGTCAATTCCTCCTTATTTCACCTGATCTCTTAAACAATCCTACAAGTTGATTAGAGATTATAAACTAAATACGCATTTATCAACCTTCCGATTTATATGCCTTGTTCATATTTTCAACTCACTAATAAAAGCAAGATTCCGTTATTCTTTCTATACGGGACAAAACCTCACTATGAATTTCACCATGAAGACCGTATATACGTTAGTATTTACTTGTTATATACTGTAGAAACGTGAGTACCTCACTATGAATATAGGTCATATATAAGCAATATCACGTCGGATATACACAGTGAACACATGGCGCATGGTAAATGGGTTGTTTACTTACAATTTAACGAGCTTAACAATATGGATAACTTATTTGCTCAATCATACATGGGTGTTTCCTTACGGCTTGATCGTCAAGCCATCATCCAAATGACCATATGGAATAAGTCAAGACCTCTCCCTTCTGCCATTAAGCCACCTAAAATAAATTAATACCATAAATGCCCCTTTAAACCTATCGATCTCTCGTCCTTAGACAGATTAATTTATTCTGATAAACAACTTAATTCACACGTGACTTAATGGGAAAAAAATAAACACCACCCAAATATTAAATGTCCACTGTTGAAATATAACTGGAATATAAAACGTCCCTTACTAAAGCCGAAAAACCAACTTCCAATAAATTCTAACACATTGTCAATAGTAAAGGGGGCAAAAAGTAATTTAGAGCATTCTACAAGGGAGGAAAGTGTTACTTTTATTTGTAACTATAAAATGTTCTGCTGTTTGCAAATCAGATCGAGAAGGCAATCACCTTCATTTGCGCGATTTTGAACACCGACAGTGGTAGTGCCGCTCTGCATTCTTCAAGAATTAGGGCTTCGATTTACTTCGTATACATAGTTAATTGAAGTTATTGAATGCAGATCAAAGTTATTGAACGCAGATCTCAATTGATTATTGAGCCAAGAGACTGATAAATGAAGCTCTTACAGTTGGCATTCATTGTTGCTTTAGCATCTGGATTTGCAGCTATTCTCATCTACATCACCGGTGTTTCTAATCTAAGTATGTTAAGTTTTGTTTTTCTCTTAGTTGCATTTTTGAATTTATTTTGTTTGATTCAATGTTATAATTGCTACATGTGAGTAGACGGGACATTCAACATTTCGGACGAGGAAATCGAAGCGTTGCAATCGTTGCAAAATGGATTTGAAAAGTGTGTGGTGAGTTGTTTCATATAATTTAATCGTATGTTCGTATTATTGGGTCGAGCTTAACTGGAGATATTCAAACTGAAATGGAGTACTTATAACTAGTTATACGACCTCAAGAGGTTCAAAAGTCAGACACGGTTGTGGGTTGTTGAATTTCTAGTCGTATTGGGCTGGTGATGGCTAAATTAAGTCGTTTATATTAATCTGTCTATATAGACTGGGAGGGTTTTTGTCAGGGAGGGTTTTTTTAATACATGGAAGGAGGATGTTCTTTTATTGGGATGGACGGGTTTGGAAAAAAACTTGGTTTTCTACATAAAAATCTTACTAAATAAGCCACTTTCTATATCATTAAGCCATCACCAAACAGTCATGTATAGCTGATCGAATATGATGAGTCCCATTAAGCTCGTTAAGCTGCTAACAAACATGCCCTTATATTGGCTCTTTAAGTTTTATGATGCTAAAGCAACACCTTCATCGTGCGATTGTGAAGACTGAAGCATAGGGCCAATTTAGTGCATGTTTGTGTTTTAATCCAAAGAGCTGTCCCTAGCTAGCTATTAATCCATGAAATAGAAGCATTTGAAGCTTATAAGCATGTAGCTTAGTAATTTCAGAGGCACGATCTGTACATGCTATGGGAATATGGTAAGAGACAGAACGTTAGCCCTAATCCTAAATGATGAATTATGTCCGTCTAAAATGTTTGTTGTGAAAGGTTTATATCTAACTAATATACACTAACAACAAACACATTGACGTATCTGTCTGTAATCAAATCAAGCTTGTGATATACAATTGAAAACTTATCTATTATAAGAAAAGCACCGCCATTTGCTAATGTGATTCGTTGCACTTACTTTGTTCAATTTGATTCAGAGGGCCAACGGATTAGGGCTACAAGCTATCAGTGATAGAGACTACTGCAAAGTTACACTACAGTATCCAAGTGACACCATCCCTAAATGGGTAGGTTGTCTCAATTTTTGGAATATTCTTAATATGCTCTGTTAGAAGCATCCCCAGGTATATGGGTATTGCTTCAAGTTGGGTTAGATGCTTTACTAAGGGTGTAAGATCCCACATCGGTTGGGGAGAGGAACTAAGGTTGCTTTATAAGGGACCGGATACCTCCTCTATCAGACCCTTTTTAAGAACCGTGAGTCCAGGTGTATGGACAAAGCGGACAATATTTGGTACGGTTGGCCTGGGATGTCAAAAATGGTACTAGAACTGGACTTCTGGCAAGGACACTGGGCTCCCAAGGGGGTGGATTGAAAGATCCCACATCGGTTGGGGAGGGGAACTAAGGTTGCCCTATAAGGGATTGGTATCACATGTGTTTTAAAATTGAGTCCAGGTGTGTGGACAAATCAGGCAATATCTGATATGGTTGGCCTGGGATGTTACAAAGGGCTAGCCTCTTATGAGACTAAAACATTGTGTATTACACCTGTCTGGTTCATAAATAGTTTTTTTCCCTTCATGTTTGTGTGCTACTTCTATCTTGTAGTTTTGTAATTAATATCTGAAATTGGATGCTTTTAACAGAAAGATCCCAAAACTGGAAATCTAGAGGGCTTATCTTTTGAGTTTAATCTGTGTGAAGCAGTTGCCACATGGGAGCAGGTTAGTATCTGATGTGTAGGTATTTTTATATTTGTCAAATTTTCAAATTGGAAGCCTTTTCTAAGCAAATTGTTTCCAAACATAGAGATTTTTTATGTTAAACAGCACTAACACATTGTAGAGTCAATCATTGACATGTGTTCAGAATAGATTCTGGCCTGGTTAGGGGCAGACCCACATGGATAGATACGGTGGCATGGGCCATCAGCCTCCTCTTCATGGTTCGGTCATAAGGGAAAAAATTACGTTTCTCAACGGTACCACCGTATTGTTTTGTTGGGTGCCACCATATGGTTTTTGAAATTCAAATGTTAACACAAGACTTTAATGGCTAAGATGGTAAATGCTCTTACTTTTATAACAAAAGACCCAGGTTCGAGTCGTACAAATGTCAAATTTGTTGTTTTTTAGCTTAATTTTTGGTGTTTTTTATATATCTCTTGTGTTTTTTAAAATATATGTAGACCGCGCACGGACATGGTCTTTTTTTTGTAAGGATAAGGAACCAACCAATAGATCTATACTAATATTGCGGGAAAAAGTTAGATATTTTTTTATAGTCAAATTGTGGTACCACTTGAAAAAAATCCGGATCTGCCTCTGACTTCATCCAAGGGCTTCATGATCCAAGTTTTGTCATTGTTTTGTTGCTCATAAGATGAGTTTTCCAGGTGCGGAATAGTACCACCATTCTCACCAAGGAGTTCATTGATGCTTTACCTAACGGATGGGAAGATTATGCATGGAGGAGGATTAATAAAGGAATACATCTGTAAGTCTCCAAACCATTTGAAAAGGAAATGCGTAGATAAATACAAGTAAGATGTGTGCACAACCCACATGTTTCTTGTTATTTTATAATTTTTATGTTCTATTTTCAACCATACCCATCTTTATTCAAAAAACAAATCAAGTTGCCAAAAAATTTAGTTAAGATTTAATAAATTTCAAGATCTCCAAAAAATTCTTTTTCTCCATGCAAGTCTGAAGAGTTGTTTTTAGTCTTCTATAGTTATTTGCAGTCTGATTTGGTGCATACGTGCTGCAGTAACAACTGTGCAAATAAAACTCTGTGCATGGAGAAACTTTCTTTGGTACTACCTGAAACACCACCATATGTTCCACGTCAGTTTGGCCGCTGTGCAGTTATTGGTAACTCAGGGGATCTGTTAAAAACAAAGTTTGGGAAGGAGATTGATAGTTATGATGCTGTTTTAAGGGAAAATGGTGCACCAATTCAGGTATGTGTCAATTACATCTAACTTTTAGCATATAGTTGAACTTAATAACTCTCCCCCAACTCTCTCCCGCCTCCCTCTCTCTCTCTTGATGCAATGCAGAATTACACTGATCATGTGGGTAAAAAAAGTACATTTCGTCTGCTCAATAGGGGTTCTGCCAAAGCTCTGGATAAAGTTGCTGAGTTATATGGTATTCTGGTAACTCTACATGTATGAATCCAATGTATATATATATTTACTGGAAGCATGCTAAAGGTTTCACAATCTACAGAAACTGGAAAAGAGGTACTGATCGTCAAAACTACAATCCACGATATCATGAACAAAATGATTCGGGTGAGCACAATCATAACATGGCATCCTACTTGCATGTTTTATTTTTAATTTTGCAGTAGATGACAGTTTTATCATATCCTATGGGTTGACACATGAAGCTTAGGGGTTGTTTGATTGTTTTTTCATCAAGTCCTGTATATATAAAGTTGTCTGTATAGATTGAGAAGGTTTTTGTTTGGAAGGGTTCTTTCATAGTTGGAAGGAACGAATTTTTTAACTGGGAGGCAGGTTTGGAAAGAAAAACTTGGCTTTCTACATAAAGCTCCTCCTAGAAGCTTACTTAATAAGCACCACTTTCTATATCGTTAAGCCACTACCAAACAATCATGTATAGCTGACTGAATAAGTTATGAATTCCATTAAGCTCATTAAGCTGCTGACAAACAGACCCTATATATGCTTCTTGGTGAAAAGCTAATATCTTGCACCATATTATCAAATAATTCTTTTTTTGGCACCCGGCAGGGGGTTGGTACTGGATTAAACATTTTCTAATTAGACAAACCATTTTACACGTTTCTGTTATTATATGCTTTCATTTATAGATGTCACATCTTCCTAAAAGCACATCAAAGATTTGTGATTTTCAGCTAATTAGACCACACATTGAGCTGCATTAATCGTTTAATAGAAATGGAACCCTGGTAATTAACCATACACCCGTCTTATCATGTGAACTTCCTTTTCCTCCGGATGCCCTTCTTCACCAAACACATTTGTGGCTTTCAACTGCGTTCACTCAGTTACACATAAAGCCGCTTTACTAATGCACTTGTACGACCATTGGGCGGTAGATCTTTTCAGAACTTGAAGGAAAACAATATTTACAATAATTTGCTCCTTTGTCGTCATTTCTAGACAATATGAACAAACCTCGGATGGCCAATGTCACAGACCTGGCCTGGATATTTGGTTATCGAATTCTTTTTGATCTGGGCTATAATGATTGTAGAAATTTTCTCGTTTATCTCTTGTATGCAATTACTACTCTCAACTGTCACCTTATAGAAAATTGGAACATACTACTCTACGAGATGTTGTTCTTTTTGGTGAGAATCAAAATGTAGGTCTACTATCATATAACTCTGCCTTTGTATTCGATCCCTGATAAAGGAGGCAACATGTGTCAGGCCTTGTTAGCGAGTCAATTGTATCTGGCTGTTCTTATGAAAATGAGCAACTGCTTGTGGTTTATCATGATCATGAGATTGTGTAGATGTTACTTCTTACTTAAAAATAATTTTAGTACTCTATTTTAGTTCCTTGCGTTTTTCTTTTGTCAATTGAAAAAAGGTTAAAAAGAAAACAAAACCCTTTGCATCAAAGGAAATCGAAAGATAAACCCAACCAAATGAACCCAGTGAATCCCAGTTGGAATAGGGTCTGGGGAGGATAGGATATATGCAAAAGTTACCTCTCCCTCAAGGAGTAGAGAGGTTGTTTCTGTGAACAACAGAAATTGGAAGATCAAATACAGATTCCATGGAATTCAAAAGGCAGATTTTTGTCGAAGTTATGATTAGTATCTTTGTATCTCTCATTGTTTTGGTGGTATCCGATTAAATGTGCATGGAGCTGATGGTAATTTTACCTTGCTGATGAGTTAAATAACTGCTGTGAGATAATATTCCTAGAATTTGTGATGGACATGAGGGTTAGCTTCTGGTACCCTTTTTCAGTGATAAGAACGCAAGTCTAATGAACTTACAATCATCATTGTACGCAGTACAACTGTACAAGTTACTCCAACCATCATTGGGCCAGTCCATCTATTAGAACCCTTGAAGTTTCAATTAAAATGTGTGTATGTGTCTATATATACACAAACACACATGTGTTGGTGTGTGTGTATATATATGTATATAAAGGGAGGTTCAAGGGGAAACCCCCAAAAAATGAAGAACTGAGGAACACCCTAATAATCATTAATCTGGATGTATGCACATGTGCATACAAGTAATAGCCGTTTCTTGGTTTTTATGCACATGTGTCTGTTATGCACATGTGCATACCAGACAACTTGCTTACAAATTACTTGTATGTGCATGTGCATGTGCATACTGTCCAGATAAAAGATTACCAGAGTGTTCCTTAGTTTTTCATTTTTTTGCGGTTTTCCCCAAAACCTGACCCTATATATGTATATTATCTGACATGCATTTATATCGTCATCTCATAGATGTGTAACTTCTCCTCGATCTTCATAACATGCAGCCTTTGGCACATTGCAATGATAAGCTGTAAATACTTGTCTCTTTTCTTCCATTTTTCTGATTTTGAGTGCTGAATTGTGTATTGTAGGAAGTTCCAATTCTCAATCCCATATATCTCATGTTAGGTGCATCTTTCGGTTCAGCAGCAAAAGGAACTGGGCTCAAGGCTCTTGAATTTGCTCTGTCAATATGTGATACTGTTGACATGTATGGATTTACAGTCGATCCAGGCTATAAAGAGTGGTATACGAACTTATATACACTTTTCTTCTCTTTTTAGTCCCTTCTTGTTGATATAAAATAGTGGTTACTAACAAATAACAATTATATTTACCAGAGGTGCCACCCTCTTTCCAAAAAAACAATTATATGTCATGTCGATGACATGGTACCAGAAGCCAATGAGCATGTTTGAACTGGATGACGTGGCAGCTATATTGCTTGCATAAGATTTTTATCATTAGACTCAATAATGGGCTGCAACCTTTTCTATCAAAATTTCTTTTTGCTAACATATATGCTTTTTTTAATGAAAACAATATATATAACTTTAACATATGTCCATGGACTCGGGATCATGTGAGACCACCTATTCTCGTGAGACCCATGAGACCATACCTTCACAACAGGACACTATGAAGGTAAACCTTCACAGTGTTTTTGCTGTGAAGGTTTGGTGTTTTTTTGTACCTTCACGGTGTTTTGCTGTGAAGGTTGTGTTATTTTGTGGTCTCACAGAAACCGGGTGGTCTCACGAGAATCGAACCTTACGTCCATGGTCAATAATTCTGGCTATGTTGTTTTCAGGACGAGATATTTCTCAGAGTCTCGACAAGGTCATACCCCGTTGCAGGGTAGGGCTTACTACCAGATGATGGAGTGTTTGGGAGTAAGTTCATATATGCCACCTACTTCTTGTGCAAGATTATTTTACACTGTAGGACTCGGGGGGATAAAATCATCCTTTCCCCTGAAATAACTTCCAAAAGAACAGCCTCAAATTCCTGCAATAGACATGTAGTTAGCATGATGAACATGGTGATGAGGTCTTCTTTCTTGATCATTGTCGATCCAGGATTATATTCTGCTTTTCTAACAATACTCTCTAGTCTCTCCGTCCCAAAATAAATTTCCACAATAAAAAAGGCATACAGTTTTTAAAATTTGTAATTATTGTACTTTTTAAGTAACTAAATGACAATTTTACCCTTAATAATGAAGGGAGTAATGAATTTCTCCATCTCATAACTAAGGGTAGATATGGAAAGTTGAGCACTTACTTTTGAAAGTGAACAAACTAAAATAGAAATGTGGACACATATTTCGTGAAAAACTGAGTCGTTACTTGAAGATAGTTATTCCCAAGATTTTCTACTTTTGCCTCGCTAATTCATTACTCCATTTTCTAAATTAATAGCTTATCAAAATTCATTCTCCGATGCGAGCTGATCCTAACCGTGTCGTGAAATGGGTGCCAAGCCGCAGCACAATCACTGCTACTAGACTTGCATCCGAGAAAATGCTAAGGTATGTAGTTTTTACATCATGTAATCCTCTTTGATAGGTGTTTACTATTTAGCAATCAGTTAATCCCAAAATTACATTATTCATGTCTATCCCAGTAAAGGCCTGTTTATTAGCAGCTTAATGAGCTTAATGGGACTCACAACATATTCAGTCAGCTATACATGACTGTTTGGTAGTGGCTTAATGATATAGAAAGTGGCTTATTCAGTAAGCTTTTAGGGGGGAGCTTTATGGAGGAAGCCAAACTTTTTCCAAACTTGTCCCTCCCAATTAGAAAATACGTTCCTTTTATCCCAAGAAAAAACCTTCCCAAACAAAAACCTTCCTATCCACACAGATAGCTCTATCCATACATGATTTAATGGAAAACCAACCAAACAACCCCCAAGTCTAACACCAAACGTTGCACATAGCACATATGTGCAAGACGAGCATTCATGATTCCACCAAATATCAATCAACAATTTCCCCTTTTATTTAGTTAAACTTCAACCATTTAGTGACAACGTAAACTTAGCATAAGAATGGAAGACATACTTGTCCATTTGGTATGTGGGACATGACGGAACAAAAACACGTTCCGTCATGTTTTTTGGAGCAACATTAGACTGCAACAGGACGGGATAGGACTGAGTGGGACAAAAATGCATTTTTTACCCCACCAAAATAGGTGGAACAAAAAACGGAGAGATAGACATGATTTCTGAATTACTAAACAAACCATGTAACCCTAAAACATTTCACAATTCTTTACCAAAATAGGTGGAACTAAAATGAGGGAGATGAGACAATATTGTAAATTACTAAACTATCCATGTTAAATTAAAACCCGTAAACCTTCCACAATTCGTTTCGTAAAAGGTGGAACAAAAAGAATTGAGGGAGATGGAACAAGATTGTGAATTACTAAACTACCCATGTGAAATTAAAACCATAAAACCTTCCACGATTCTTTACCAAATTAGGTGGAACAAAAAACAGGGAGATAGGACAAGATTGATAAATTACTAAACTACCCATGTCAAATTAAAACCCTTTAACCTTCCACAATTATTTACCAAAATAGGTGGAACAATTTTTTTTAGGAAGATTGAACAAGATTGTAAATTACTAAACTAACCATCTAAAGTTAAAACCGTAAAACCATCCACAATTCTTTACCAAATTAGGTGGAACAAAAAGTAAGGAGATGAGACAAGATTGATAAATTACTAAACTACACATGTCAAATTAAACCCCCTAAAACCTTCCCCAAGTCTTTCACGTGCCTGCCTTACTCGCCCGTCCAGTCCGTCCGCGTACCAAATGCACAAGTAGAGGACCAACAGTTTATCATCATATCTAAACTTCTCCGACTCCATGTTATATGCCTTTCTCGATGTATACTTTGCTTGTGAGCAGACCTTGTTCAAGTGAGTGAAGTGTGGTTGGTTATTGTAATAGGAGGGTTGCAGGAGGCTCTGATGATCCACTGGCTTCTTGTTCCATCATCAAGAAGAAACTTCACAAGAGCCAATTTTCAGGCCTCAGAAAGGCTGCTGTTGATCATCAAAAATATGTGAAAGAGACCACAATGTACCCTTTGGAGCATAGTCTTGGACATAGTCAACTCTGTACCGTGTCGAATAGCTGAACTAACGAACACCCATCGAATTCATCATCTCCATATACAGAAAGTTGGAAGAACGAATTATGAACACTTTTTCTGCAGGCAATAGCGTAGGCTTAACGGAATACTCTTCTTCAATACTGTAAGTTTTCGTTTTATTTTAGTTTGTCCCAAAATAAGAGGTTGTTTATCAAACGCTTACCATGTGTCCCTTACCCAATGATCGAGAATCTTACCCGGTAGGTGAGGGGGAAAACTCTTACCGGGTGAAAGACGTTTACCAACAATTCATTTTGATGGTCGAAAATGTTGCCGGTAAGGGATATGAAGATGGTGGCTCTTGTCGATAAGCATTTGCTTGGCAAGCGTTTGGTAAATGGCCTGCAAGTGTCTACTTTTAAAAGTTAGTGCACAATTTCCGTTCTACCATTATTTATGAGATGAAATTTATTACTTCCTCAATTATTAAGGGTAAAATTGGCATTTAGTTAATCAGGTAAAAATGGCCGGTAAGTGCCTACCTTTAAAAGTTAGTGCCCAATTTCCGATTCTACCCTTACTTATAAGATAAATAAATTCATTACTCCCTCTATTATTAAGGGTAAAATTGACATGTAGTTAATTAAAAAGATGTAATAATTAGACATTTCTAAACCTTTTTGAAGTGTTGAAATTTATTTTGGAACGGAGGCAATAATTTGTTGATTATAAAACCGAGTCATACAATTGTAACATTGAACACATTCTTCATAATTTGGATTATATATTCGATTTTCCAGGTTGATCACACCTCGAGGCGGTTTTGGCTTCATTTAACACTTGTAAAGAAGTCGAAATATCAATTGGTCGTTGTGTACGTAATCCGAAGAATCGGAAGGAGCGCGTGGGTTCACATTATTCTTGTAACATCATTTACGTTTTTTTTTGCGTGGTTATAGTTTCTAAGTTGGGTGTCTTTTTCAAACTTCCTATAGCGGGTTGAGGATGAAAAACTCGGATCTCAATTTGTAAGAGGTTGCGGTTCGATACCAAAAGAGCATCCACAACGGAGCTTTTTACAATCCCGACAAAAAACATTATCTTCGAAAGCTTGTTTTTTTTGCTTGTGGGTCCCATGTTTTTGTAAAATGCTTTGGCAAAAAAAGTCTGATTTTCAAATGGTGTCACCATTTGGTTATAAAAAGATGAAACTATGGATTTTTTTTAATAAAATCATTGTACCGTTGTTGTGTGGTTAGTACCTTGTTACTTGGATGTAATGTCCCGATCGAGTCTTTTATCTTAATTTTTTTTTCAAATAAACTGGAAATTAGGACGGATGAAACTTGTGTTACAATTCTAATTTCAAGAAATATATGGTTGTACCGAACAAAATAATACGGTGTTGAAATCACTGAACGGGTAAATCTGACTCAATCCTTAAAGCTAACTATTTAATGCTATGCAATGTACTTTACCTGTTGGGTTATGGACGGTTATTTTACTAGAGGTTTATAATCTACCCTTATGTGATACCTGTTGAAGCGTATACTCGGGTGGTGGTTGTAGGGCGAACGATTTTAAAGTAAACTCCTCGTTCATTAGATAGAGAAGATGACCAAGATTTTGTGATCCGCTTCCAAACTTATCTTGAGAGAGCTCGGATTTTCATGACCCTAAAAAACTTCAATTATGGAGAAACGAAACAATGTCCATGCCACCATACCCGAAATTGATAAAAATAGCTGATTATTCCGGTCAAATTTATTTAGCAATTTTATCAATTGAATTTTAACAGAATTTATGCAAATGTCTTACACATTCAATTTTTAGGTTTTTTTTTCCTTAAAAAATTTACGTAAGTATTTTTAATCATAGATTTAAGAATTCAGTTTTAAAAGTGGCTAAAATTAAATTTTCCTTTTGTTTATAAAGAGCCACAATATTTAAAAAATAAAATAAAAAAATGCAGTAAATTACATTTTTCGTCCCTATTGTTTGTTAAAAATTTCTATATTTACCCTATACTTTTGAAATTATAATTTTCATCCCTATTGTTTACCACTTATTGTTGTTTTTGTTTCCATAGTTTACTATTTTCGTCCCTCATACTTGAATATTGACATTAGCATCACGGACAAAAATAGCAATGAATTGAAAACCATAAAGACAAAAATTGCAAATTTTAACAAACCATAGGGACAAAAACGTAATTTTGCTTTAAAAAAATAACACAGTAACAAGTAGAAGGTTAAATAACCAGTTAAATAGAAAACAATTATGACAGACATACAAACAGAAAACCCCTCATCATCAACATCCAACATACAACAATTGATTTCCAGTTCACCAACTTACAGTTACATCATTTATATAACTAATATCAATAAATTTCCGCTTTACGAGAAGCTTATTCCGCCTTTGCCCGTCGCGAGAACCCCGAAGACGAACAAACTGTAAGTAGATACATCGTAATAAATCCATTCGAAAACCACAAAACCTCTACCTGCTACTTTTACAAGCGTTGATAAAACAGCCGCAAGGCGTAATTAGTCCATCACACGAGAAGCAAAGTAATCACAGAAAACTAGTGACAAACCTGCTATACGCTTGCAATTATATCGGTTCAATAAAAAGCCTGGCTTTATGAGCTTGTTGCTTTATAAAGCCAAAAAATTCATTTAGGAACAGTAAATATTTTGAAAACTGCAAAAACCAACTATTCATAATGAATATACCCTATATTCGTCACCAATAGTGGGTTCTTACAGTTTTAAAAACATTTACGCTTCTCAAATGAACCTGCCCTAAATCGAAGGGATCCGTAGCTAAGATTTTAGCTTCAATCGATTAGGCTCAAAACTACAAGCTCCTGCAATTGTAAAAACCAGCTATTCATGATGAATTTACCTAAATATATGTATGAATATATTCATCATGAGTAGTTGGTTCTTACGGTTTCCAAAATACTCGCCCTTTTCAAATGAACCTGCCCTTAAACAAGGCCCATAGCTAAGGTTTCGGTTTCAATCAATGATGCTCAAACTACAAGCTCCTGCAAAATTGTAAAAACCCAACTATTCATAATGAATATACCCAAATATATGCATGAATATATTCATCATCATCACAATATTCATAATGAATAGTTGGTTCTTACATTTTTTAAACTACTCACCCTCCTCAAATGAACTTGCCCTTAAACCATAAGGCTCCCTAGCTAAGATTTTAGTTTCAATCAAGTAGGCTCAATCTACAAGCTCCTGCAATTGGAAAATCCTTCGCGCTACGGCTCCACGGCCCGTGCATTCATAACTATGCTTATACTTTCACAAAGTCACCATCAAAAAGGCAAGAAAACATCTAAAAGTAAAACCCATGGTGAAGAAATGAATAAAATATGCACATAAGAAGCGTATGCTATAATACTTCATACTAAGGGTCTGTTTGCTAGCAGCTTAATGATACTCCTAGTTTATTCTGTCAGCTACATGATTGTTTGGTAGTTGCTTAATAATATAGAAAGTGGTTTATTCAGCAAGCTTCTAAGTGGAAGCTCTATGCAGAAAGACAATTTTTCTTCCAATTAAAAAACATATTCCTTTCATCTATAAAAAGACTCTTCCAAACAACTTCTCAATCTATACAGACTGATCAATCCACACACAGACAACTTTATCCATACTGAATTAAATAGAAAACCAACCCAAAAGCCCGAAAGTGTGTATGGTAACACAAACAAAACAAAGAATCTTGAGCAACAATCAGAAAACAATCTTCACCTTAGGTATCAATACGATAAATCTTTTTTTAACCATTAATCCGCCATATTGAAACAGGTATCGGCAAAGTTTTCAATAATTTGACTACGAATCTACATATAACATACCATTAAACATCATCCGACACATCTTGAACTACAAAATCTATGCCATAACTCCTTTTCAACCATTTATTCTACGAGTCTAATGTAACATGAAGCAAACGAAGAATCTTGGGCAAGAGTCAAATTGCCTTAGCAGTATCCGGATTATCAGTAGAGCACAACCTCCCAAGAGGTCGGGTTCAAACCTTTATTTGTCGTACATAAATATTTGTGTCAAAAGTTGATTACCATAAACCCCAACCAGCCCCACGGAATCCGCCCCGGGGCGACCACATGTGAGGACTAAGGAAGCATTTTGTGAACCGACTCACGGCCAAGGCAAGCGGAGGGATTCAAACCTGCATCCCATGGGATTCGAACTTGAATTTGTTATGCATTTGGGCAAAGTCACTTTCAAGCACATGTCGTACATAAATATTATATACTTTAAAAATAACATTAATAGTTATCGTTATACTATAAGAGTGCGATGTAACACAAAGAAAACATAAATTCTCGGGCAAGACTCAAAAACATAACCTTGAGATAAAATATCGATTCGATCCCTCTTCTTTTTAACCATTAGTTCGGCAATTCGATAACTTGCAACAGTTATTTGTATTCTTGTTTCCGACTACTAATCTATCATTCGACACATCTTGAGCTACAAAATGTACACGATAACTCATTTTCAACCATTCATATTTCATTCTCCAAATATTACAGTTATTGCCATTCTAAGAGTGTATGTAACACAAAGAAAACAGAGAATCTTGGACAAGAATCAAAACATAATCTTGACATAAAATATCGATCCAATCCCTCTTCTTTTTAACCATTAATTCGCTAAGCTGCAACAGTTATTAGTATTCTTCTTCAAGAAAACATCAGCAAAGTTCCGGGATGTTTGGTTGGTTTTCCATTAAGTCCTGTATGGATAAAGTTGTTTGTGAGGATTAATACGTCCGTATAGACTGGGAAGGTTTTTTCATAGATGGAGTGAGCATGTTTTTCAATTGGGAAGGGCAGGTTTGGAAAAATCCTGACTTTCTGCATAAAGCTGACCCCTAGAAGCTTCCTGAATAAGCCACTTTCTACATCATTAAGCTACTACCAAACAGTCATGTATAGCTGACCGAATAAACTGTAAGTCAAACTAAGCTCATTAAGCTGCCAACGAACAGGCCCCTATTGGTATATGACTACTAATCTACATACCATTAAACTGCATCATTTGACACATCTTGAACCATTCATTCTCCAAACTTCAACAGTTACTGCCATTCTAAGAGTGTAATGTAACACAAAGAAAACAAAGAAATTTGGGCAAGAATCAAAATATAATCTTGACATAAAATATCGACCCGGTCACTTCTTGTAACCATCAATTCGCTAAATTGCAACAATTATTGCTATTCTTCTTTTAAAAAATATCAGAAAGCTGTTGATATGTGCCTACTAATCTGTATCAAAAAATTGCATCATTTGACACATCTTGAACCATTAATTCTCCAAACATCATAGTTATTGTCATTCTAAGAGTGTAATGTAACACAAAGAAAACAGAAAATCTCGGGCAAGACTCAAAAACATAATCTTGACGTAAAAAATCGCTTCGATCACTTCTTATTAACCATTGATTCGCTAAATTGCAACAATTATTGGTATTCTTCTTTAAAGAACATGAGAAAGTTATTGATATGTGACTACTAATCTACAACGAAAACTGCATCATTTGACACATCTTGAACTACAAAATCTAGAAAATAACTCTTTTCTGAACCATTCGCTCTCTAAACTTCAACAGTTATTGCCATTCTTCTCTAAACAAACATTAGAAAAAGTTATAGCCAATCTGACCACTAATCTATATACCATAAAAACTGCATAATTAGAAGTCAAAAAGTGAGGTAAATTAAGAGTAAAACAAAAAACCATTTGATCACAAACAAGTACTACTAATCAAGTACAAGAAAAAAAGGCTCAAACCAGTTTTAGGCCTTCTGTCTTTGCAATTGGCAAGTGCTTTTTTGTGAATTCTCTTCCTTCAAACTCAAATTTTCACCCCATCAACATTCATCATGAAAACCCTTTTCCAAGTTTCTGAATTGAACAGAACATTTTTCTTCTTGAACCTACTGCATTTATCCCCATATCTTTAAGATCCTCTAATGTCAACAATGGCAGAACTTCATCATCAACTTCATGTATCTCAAAAACTGGAGCATATCTCCCTAGACCCAATTGATTCAACCAGACCCTAACACCATTTCTTTCTGGGTGATTGTTGTTCCAATTTCTTGCATCAGTATCAGAAGGTCCATCTAATTCAACCCCATCTGAAACCCTAACCCTAACACCATCTCTCCCTCTACTCCCACCAACATAATGCAAATCTCTTTCGTTATCCATCGAGAAATTCAAACTTTGCTCCTTTAATTGACTACCAGAACCCTCACGATCGAAATCCCTGTATCCATCATCATCATAATCATCCTCATCATCGAATTTCTCATCTCCTTCATCCATCTTCGATCCCCAATTCGATCTAACACGTTTTGTTCCTAAAAAACCCCTTTTTGATTTTGCAGAATCCCTAGCTTTCCAACTCCCAATTGCAACACTATCCAAAGCGTTATTATTGTTATTACTATTACCATTATTCATATTATGATGATGATTGTTGTCGTTTCCGCCATCTTTATCTTCACCAACATCTAGGGTTCCTTGGTATTCACCGGTAATTGCACCACCGCCGCCGCCTGTTAGGTTTACAAGAGGTCGCGTTTTCGAGGATTTCGAATCTTTCGACGGAAACTTCCATTGTTGTTGTTTGGTTCTCCGTTGATTATCAAACGTGTGTTGATCTCCGATGTCACCTAATCGAACGCTTGGCCTACGCTGTCGTTTTGGTGGACCCACGACAGCGTCTGCCGGAACTCCGACCAGAGCTCCACCTCCACCTCCACCTCCACCTCCATTCATTTGACCCTCCACCGGTGGTTGCAGCTCAGACATTTTTTTACGAAAAGGTACAGAAACGTAAAAGGGTACTATTGAACTCTCTCTCTCTCTCTCTCTCTCTCTGTATATATATATATATGTATATAGATTACTGTATCTATCGTCGATCCAGAGAGAGTAATATATGTGGACGACACGTTTGTGCTAATACTGCCCAATACAGAGTGTGGCATCGTATTAAAAATTACAAACTAACCCCTTCATGTTTTTTATTTTTCAGTTTGGCCCCAATATTTTGATTTGCACTTCTCTTCCTCTTTCGTTATTAACATTATCAAAAAGTTAAAGAAAATAGTAAATTACAATTTTAGTTCGATTTGTTAATAATTTCAATTTTTGTCAATGTGATTAAGGGGCATTTACCAAGTCGCGTTATCTCACCGGATGAATATGAAAAGGACCAAAAATCTTACCCGGTAAGAATGAGACAAGAACTATGAGTCTTACCCGGTAAATGAGGGCGTCGACTCTTACAACAGTAAGAGCTTACCGGGTAAATTGTTGCATAGGATGTCGTTTTAGTGAACTAAAATCATACTCGATAGGTAAATAATAGTGTTAAATGTTACCGTAGCACTTACCGGGTAAGTGTTTGGTAAACGACTCCTAAGAAATTGAGATTCTCGTCTCTATAGTTTACAATTTATTGTCATTTTCGTCCATGAACTAATCCTTATCTTTAAGTTGTGTAAAGAATTGTAGCCTATAGGGTCCGAAACAACATTTAGAGGCAAAAATAGTAATGAATTACAAACTATAAGGATGAAAATTGTAATTTCTAAAATACAAAGATGAAAAATGGTATTTTTTAACAAACCATAGGTATGGAAAATGTCAATTTGCTCTTAAGAAAATTGATAAATTATTGAAATACTTTCATTTTAATTGGATTTAACAAAAAAATGATAATAGATGGTGTTTAGCATTGCTTATTTGAAATAACTTATGTTTTTGTATAAAAGTGTTTATCAACTTATTATAAGTTATAATGATTTAACTTCTTCAAAAACTTCTTATTACTGGTTTGACACCGGTATAAGTTGTTTATCCAAACACTCAAAAGTGATTATTACTGATGTCACAACAAAAATCAATAATTGTTTTTATAAGCAATCTCAAACACCTCTATAATATTGATTTTTCTCCCTTAACTTTCCTCCCAAACGTGGGAGGATCGGAGGAAAGTGAAGAAAGAAAATGAAATAATTTATAGCAATTAAAAATATTTATAAAATTCTATATTTACCCATTAAATTACAATTTGTTGTAAAATAAAGAGTAAATCACGGATTTGATCCTTGTGGTTTCATGGTTTTTACAAAAAAGGTCCATAAACTTCATTTATTACAGATTAAGACTTGTCGTATGTCGTTTTGTAACGAATCGGTTCCTCCCTCTAACGGCCATCTAGTTACTCTGTTAACTTTGAGGGCACTTTCGTCATTTTCCCTTTTTTGTCTTTACTCGATGGACTAATCTTGTAAAGCCACACAAACCACAAAGACCAAATTCGTAATTAAGTCTGAAAAATAACAAAATAGAGTAAATTACGAATATGGTCCCTGTGGTTTGCTGATTTTTATAGATTTCGTCTCTATGCTTCATTTATTATGGTTTTGGTGGATGTGGTATGCAATTTCTGTTGGATGTAGTCCCTATCCTTGACACTGTCTATTTTAGTCCTTAAATGAACCCACGTGCAAGGCACACGAGGCCAAAATCGTCCATCCACCTTTTCTTTTTGTTTTAAATTCGTAATTTTTGTATTTTTATTTTCTTTATATTCTCAAATTTTTTGACATATTTGTATTCTCCAATATAACTATCATTTTCTTCCACCCTTAACCATTTTATAAAACTACGAAGTTATTATCAACCATGTAGACATTATTTGACAAAAATGAGCTAGTTTATTTTTTTGATATACGTTTGGATGTACATTGCTAACTTATTAAAACGCTACTTGAAGTAGCATTTTAGTAGCTTATTGTCACTTTTTGCAATTATAACATTCATTAATATTAATTATTTTTATTACCATTAGTTATAAATAAATATTAATAAAATTCAATTATTAATTAATATAAATTAAAAATTAATTAACATTTTTTGATCAT
>NC_037533.1:18410414-18433768 GCF_001531365.2 Cynara cardunculus var. scolymus | reverse complement strand
TAATAACATACAATAATCAATTTGAAATTATCTAATTTAATATATTACATTTTTTTAATTTTTTTCCCATCTTATTTGTAATAATTAATATATTATGTTATTAGGGATTTGTTTCAACTATATTTGAAATATAACAATCGATTAATTTCTCAAGATATCTTTTTTGGTCATTTTACATTCTCATCAGCTAGTTTCGTCAAACATGATTTATTTATCAACTAGCTTATAAACTAAAAGCTAGCTTGCCAAACATAACCGCAACGCCAAAATTTGGAAAAATTATTATATCATAATAGTCGACAAGAAACATAAAAACCGAGATACAATATATATGGGCAACTACTAACAAATTCCACGTTAAAACGACACGGAGAAAATTTTGAGTTGATAAACCAAACGAAACGAGCTCAGTACATCCCACATAGATGTAAGATATGAAGAATATACATAAACAAGCCCAGTACATCCCTGAAAACCCCAAGCTTGCAAAAAAAAATATTATAACGATACAAAACGAGACAAGTAGCAGAGAGGAAACAAACAACAGTTGTCGTTCATACGACAAACGAATCAAATCTCACAACATCACAAAAGGACACCAGGACGAGCGATAACATGATAAAAGTAATAATACAAGAAATCAAAGAAACAACGACAACACACGCACACACACATAAATATTTACTGGTGTATCTAACCAAAGTCGTGCCCGATTTTATCGAGCGAGTGAAAATCTCGTATCAAAGGCTACAACAATTAAATAACAATAGCTGCATCTGTACAATGTCTCGAGACCAAAAGAATACAAATACACTTTGTGAACCTACCTCCTTTTTTTAAGGGATTCGATGGCTGGCTTTATTTCTACTCCACCTTAACCCTGCCTTCTTCGAGCTGTGGTTTCTTGGGTTCGGCAGGAAAGTATTTTATGCCCACCATGTCACCGACTCTACTTATAACCTGATAACACCGCCACTTTGTTGTTACTCAACCGATATCGTAAATGCTATATGTTTCCATAACCTACCTCGTTAGCTGATACCCCCTCTGTCCCAAAATAAGTGTCCCAACATTTCTATTTTAGTTTGTCTCATAACAAGTGTTCACTTTCAAGGGTTGAGTTCCAATGAGAAATGAAGTTATGGTGATAAGCGTAAGAAGAGATTTCTACCCTTGGATCAATCTTAATTGAATGTCAACACTAATGAGCAGAACAATTCCCTTCTGAAATGCAGTTCATGGGTGGGCATGAGGTTAAAAGTGATATGAGTTCAGATCTCTTCTTACGCTTCCCACTATAACTTCCCTTCTCATACGATCCTTTGCCTCACTTTCAAAAGTAAATATTTACTTTCCCATCCTACCCTTAATTATAAGATGGAGAAAATCTCTCTATTATTAAGGGTTTAATTGTCTTTTGGTTAATTAAAAATTGTAATGAATTATATATTCCTAAAATTTTGTGTCGTTTTCATCGTGGATATTTATTTTGTGACCAAGGGAGTAATAATAGATAGTCATGTTTTATAAATAGATAATAAAAAAAACTAGTTGATAAGCTAGAAATGACTTAAAAAGACATTTCGAAAATAAAATTAATTGGATAAAATATATACTGCTTAATTGGAAAAAGAATCCCCTAAAGGCTATGTTTGGCGAACTAAACTTGCTCATAACCTAGTTGTTAGCCGATAAGAGTCTATGTTTGGTAAAAACTAGACGATAAGCTAGATGACAATATAAAATGACCTAAAAAGAGATGTTGAAAAATTAATTGGAAGAATGTAAGAGGCATAATTGGAAAGATGTGGGAAAAGGCCCTTGGAGGCGATGTTTGGCAAACTATTTGTTAGCATCTAAATGAGACTTACAGTTTATTAGGTCAACTATACATGACTATTTGGTAGTGGCTTAATGTATAGAAAGTGGCTTATTCAGTAAGCTTCTAGGAGAGCTTTATTAGAAAGCGAGTTTTTTCCCAAACCTGCCCATCCAAATTAAAAAACACACTCTTTCCATCTATGAAAACCCTCTCAAACAAAAATCTCCATGATCTATACAGACTGATTCCCCATACAGACAACTTTATCCATGCAAAACTTGATGGAAATCCAACAAACAACCCTTAAGTCAGAAATGTTTGGTAAATAATTGGCTCATAAGCTAGATGATAATATAAAATGACCTAAAAGGACATGGTAGAAAAATTAATGGGAAGAATATAAGAGGCAAAATTGGAAGGAAAAAAATAAAAATAAAAATGAAAACAAACCTTGAAGCTTATTGAAACGCCGATTGAAGTAGCTTATGGCAAACCAAACGGGGAATTTTCAATAAGCTTAAAAAATATGCTAGCTTATGGTTGCCACACACATCCAAAGTGTGAAAGAACCTAGTTTGGCAAGATTCTTTTTTTTTCTTTACTTCATGCTTTTGAAGTAAAATAAAATTGTTTTGTGACCCAATAAAGTGTTTGAGTCATTTGGACACCTTTTGAATTTATCAGTTATCAGGTTTAGTGAGAAAAATTGCACAAGTTTTATGTAAAGATAACGTTGTTACCTCTAAGGCTTTGACCATGTCTTCCCGTGAATGAGCAGCAGAAATGCATATACGTGCTCTAGCTAACAGTAGAGGGGTGGCCGGAAAAGCAACAGTCACAACCGCCACCTGCCGCCATAGAATAGAAACCAATCACGAATCATAATGATAATCCATATCAAAGGGTCCTTGATCTAGCGCTATCTAGGTTTTCGGCCTCAAAGGAGGGGCGGGGGTTCAAACTTCCCAAACGGTGAGGAGGGTGTGTGAGTTTATTTGTTGTATCTGCCGTGTATAATTATTATTTGGGCCAAGAGTTGATTACCAGCACCCCAACTGGCCCCACAAGGAACCCGCCTCCAAGGACGCCAATGTGAGGGGGCATTTTGGCTCACTCAGCCGCTGAGGCTAGCAGGGGGCCTGGGATCGAACCCAGGACCTGTCTTGTATTTAGGGCAAAGTCGCCCCACCCCTTTGCCAACTGAGCTACACGCCAGAGGCATAGGCCGTATATAATTACTATATACTTCAAAAAAACGATAATTCATAGAAGATGTAAAAAAAAATAGAAAGATCAGCAAGGACTTTATAGGTTAAAAGTGTCCACATGGTTAAAGAACGGGAAGTGTAAGGAGAGATGAAACATACATTCCGTTTGAGACACTCCCTTGAAAAGGCAGGAATTTTTGCAGGATTATAAAGCATTATAGGCATAACGGGCGAGTCATTATCCCCTAAAACCTCAAAACCCATTTTTTGCAGCTCTGATCTAAAATAGTTACTGTTCGCACGAATTTGAGCAAGTTTCTGAGCACCTATATCGGAGAAATAATAATGACAATCAGCTAATTGCGATAAAAGAAGTTAAAGAAGAGTATCAAGCGATTAAATTTGTTTCGAAAGGACATGTTGGACCTCGACTAGAGCCATCCTCTCCAAGAATAACCTTTATGGAAGATATAATTTGCTGAGCAGCAGGAGGTGAAATGGACGTAGCATATAGATGAGCAGGACAAGTATATTTCAGATATTGAATAAGTTCCTGGAGCAAGAATAAAAATTGTTAAATTAACTGACAGAATCTAACTTATAACTGATGCGATCTAATGAAGAAAGAAGAACAATGCTAGMGAAACATGCAGAAGAAAGTACTATAGAAGCAGAAATTCAATACCAGCAGCATTATGTGAAAGCCGGGATTCATTTATTCTAAAATTTGTAGATGCATGGGTGCATATTGGATACATGTGTGTGTGTGTGTGTGAATGAGTATGTGTATATATAACTCGTCTCTAACCATAGAAACGAAAGACAAGTAGACAACACCTCATAATCATATATTAATATCTAAAACAAACGGATACTAAGCTCAAGAGTTGTTCATCTTTTACTTTTACTTGGAGCACTCGTATTTAATCTAAGGGTTGGCTTCTAGTGAGAAGAAAGGTTATGGTGAGAAGGGTGAGAAGGGATCTCCACCCTTAGATCAATCCTAACTGAAGAGAAACATTAGATCAACACTAATGAGATGCACCAGATCAATTCCCTTCTAAAGCGCGTATGGGTTGGTTTGGATTAAAAATAATCAAGGGTTCAAATTCCTTCTCACACTTGTCACCTTAACTCCTGTTCTCACAAGATCCTTCGTCTTAATCTAATTATTGATGAAAATGATTTTGTTTTGTCACCTCGCCTTCTCTCTCCTCTCTCATGGGCATAATACGTAAGTTGTTTAGAATCTTGGTCTTCTAATTTCATACTTTGTGAGCTTTCATATCCATTTCTTTTCAAAGAAAGGACAAACTTGTCCTTCTCATATCCCAAAGCTCATATTCATTATCAAGAATTCAGGAATAAGGTCAACACCCACCCACCCTCACCTAAAAAAAAAATAGCGCCCAATATGCCATTTAGCAGGGATAAAAACACCCTTGCTTCCAAGATTAGTATCAATGACCATTCACACATGCAAAACGAAGTTATCCAAGCTAAGTTGGCATATGTCTACGCATATGGGTTCCCACATAACAGGCAAGCATAAACACAAAAGGTAGATAAGTAATGGAACACATGATGACCAAGAGGAATTTTTTCCTCCTATATACAAAAAGAATTTCTTAGAATGCTTCTCAAACAGAAAAATCACATTGCATGTTAAACCTGTCTAATGGAAGGGCATTATAAACATACGCATTTGTGTGAATCATTTTACAAGCACCCATAAATCATCGCCCACCACTTGCCAGAAATAAATATGACAAATGCATCATGTTCCATAATGGCATTGCTAAAGTGGAGACTCAAAACAGACCTTTGATCCTGCTATATAACCACCGCATGATCCAAATGATTTGGTGAAAGTTCCCATCATTATATCCACATCAGCGGTATCCACGCCTAAAAGCTCACAAACACCTCTTCCTGTTTTCCCAACTGCTCCGATACTGTGAGCCTCATCCAGATACACGTATGCCTGTTACATATATAAAAAATAAGAACAAGGTCCAGCAGAGAGTAGAACACAGGTGAAATTCAAGAGAAACAACTACTATCACAAAAGAAAAGAGATAGAAACCAAGTAATACATATAAATATCACACTTAGGTATGCATGAACAGAAATGAGAAGTAAAAGCATTCTAACTTCAGTTACTATTTGTAAATTTCAATAGCTTGTAACAACGAGATCAGTATTACTGACAACTGTCAGAGGTAATCATAATTTAACATTTTTAAGAATAAACACCATGGAACTCCAAATGAACATCTGCTTTACTTCTGATTTGGTGTAACAATGAATTCTAACACAGAGATGAGAAGAAAGGGTAAGAATTGAAAGGCATATTTCAAATATAGAGTCAAAAAAAGAGCCATGTTTTAAGAGCAAAAAAGCACACAAGGAAGTCGTATAATGAAAATCATTATTATGACATCAAATGTTCAGCAAATACATACATTTACAACAGTCCATTTCATCTACATTCTGATCATAATGCAGTTCACAGAAGTCGAGAAACAAGAGCAAGGGAAAAGAAGAAATGCTGGACATTCTGAATCCAGTTCTAATACTACCATGGTTTAAACTCAACTTCATCTACACCATCACAGGACTTCAATTACGCCAAAAAGATATTCCTCACCTTGTATTTTTTACAAATAGAAACAATCTCAGGAAGTTTGCAAATTTCCCCTTCCATGCTGTATATCCCCTCCACAACAACGATGATTTTCTTCCAAGGTCTATGTGTTCTGGGTTGTCCATCAGCGATGTGTTCTCTCAAGACTCTCTCCAAATGGGAAGGAGCTACATATAAAAAAACAGAAGTGGGAAAGGGACCAAGAAGGATGGTAAACAAGATAAATAGATAAACAAACATGTGAGAGTCTATAGTGGGCATTTTAAATAAAACTGCCAGATGAATAGAAACAACGTAGACAAACTTACTGTTATGTTGAAATACTCTAATCGTAGCACCCGACCCTCGAGCACCATTTACAATAGAATTATGGTTCAAAGAATCACTAATTATTAACCCTCCCTGTGGAAATTCACATAATGTATGAGAAACCTAAACACGTCATTGATATTACTCATCACATAAGAGAACATACTTTTCCAATCAAGACAGGAAGGATAGCAGAGTTGGTGACATAACCCATGCCAGTAACTAAAGCAGCTGGTTTTCCAACAAAATCAGCCACAACCTCCTCCAATTCAGAATGCAGTGCTGTTGTGCCTGAATGCATCAATACAAATAACTGGAATTCTTCACCTTCATGTTTGCAGAGGATGATAAAATGATTATAAATAGAATACGAAATCAGAAAACTACCTCCTTCAACACGAGTACTGCATGTGCTTGCAAAGTACTTCTTCAAAGACTGAATTACACGGGGCGTGCAGTATTCATCTGCTGCAGCAAATCCCAGGTAGTTGTATGATCCCAAGTTAAGGCACCTGCTAACTTTTGTAGTCCGTCTGCCAAAATATATAAATTTGCCAGTTTAGAATAAGTACCAGGGAGACCTGGTCAAAGCTTCAGAATAACCCAAGAAACTGATGACATGCATCGTAACATGTCCTAGCATTTGGATGTCAAGTAGGAATCAAAACGTTATACAAAATTTCAACTGCAAACTCAGAAAGCATATCTAAACACTCACTTGAGTGTCTTGTTATTATCATTGGAAACACGCTCCACCACATCAAACCAAGCATCAGGGGGGCTCGATATAGGTCGTCCAAAACAGTCCTACATATACATCCATATTAAAAACAAGATTTAACTTTTCAGGCAAGCTATTTAAAGCGGAGATCTAACATGAAAACCAAGCAGCAAGATAACTTTACTAGAGCTTTACTCAAAAGACTGATGATGAGACTGATTTGGTGAAGCTGAGACAAGTAACTTGAAGACGATAAATAAGCGTTGTGCAGGGAAAAAAAAGGCCATACTCTGCTCACTTTGCTTTGTGGTTTCTGCATTTGAGGACAGGGGAGGACCTAGTGTATTAATACGATGGCACGGGCCACCTCTTCGTTCCTCTGTCGTAGTGTAAAAAATTATAGGGTCATAAAAAGTGTCACCGTATCAATTTGTTGTGTGCCATCGTATATATTTTAAAACTACAATAAAGACACAAGTTTCCCTTAGTAGAGTTGGTTTGCAAGACTTTTCTTCCACCCCAGACACGAGTTCAAATCCCGTTAGTGTCTTTTTTTTTAGTTTTTAGCTTTTAATCTCATATTTATCATGTTTCTGAAAAAAAATTGCAATAAAAGACTTTAACACAGGACCTCATATATGAAAAGCAATGAACTAACCAACAGACCAACGATGATTTTGTAAAAAATATCTCTATATTTGTTTCTTGTAGTCAAATGGTGCCACCACTTGAATAAATTTCTAGGCCCATATAGGTTTGAGGAGTGCTTGTTTGACATTGTTTTAAAGAACAGTTTTCAATTTCATGCAAGGTAAACAGTAATTAGGAAACAGAAAAATACGAAAATTAGAAAAGAAGGCAAGAGAAGAGAGAAGGGAAATAAGGAGAAAACAAGGATATATGGCTCAGAAAAAAAAAATCAAAAAGATCAAACTTTCCTCGAGCAGACAATTGAAGTGGGGAACACCCCGAATTGTCTGGAATTAAAAAAAAATTAAAAAGATCATTCATATGGTGTGCTTGTTAGCCCACAGGTAACAGGTTTAACATTTTAGGCGTGGAAAAAAGTTTTGGATCCTATCACATACCGGCTAAGACAAAAAGAGTGTATAAATCGATCAACTCTTTGGATTTATTTTGGCTACACATCAAGTGATGGTAGTCAATTTATGAACAGCTTTGCACCTGAATAGGTAGAGTATGGCAGTCAAATTTCTGTGCAATTTGTATTTGTGCGTCGTTCATCTTTTGTAGGTGTTCATATCTTTTCCATCTTGTATATCTGTGTCTAGTTCTATGGTATTCAGCTTCTGTTCATATCACTGATCGGCTTCTTGGTTCCATATCAAGAAGACGATGCATGTCCTACTCCTGCCGGCTTCAAGGAGTTATAATTCATTTCAATTGTATTTCACTCACTCACTGCCGGAAACCCCCACTGACCATAGCCAATTCAATGCTTTCATTTATATAGCTTTCACATTGGCACCCACTTGGACGAGTTTGGGGTGATTCAAGAATTTGCTATGTTGGTTTTCAAGTTCAATGCATAAAATTCAAGGACTTCATTAGAGAGGAATTAAAACTTGTTCACAATACTGAGTGCAGTCCACACCTCATTCAAGGGTTTCTACTTGTTCGTTTTTGAAGTTCAAGTCAAACTGTGCATATTGTGGTCTTCAGAGGTTCTTTAGTGGATGTCAATGAAAAAAAGGGGACTCAAGTTATTTTTAACTTCAGTCTCAAGTTTTTGTTCAGCTTCTTTGTTCAAGTCACTAGTCAAGTGTTCATGGAGCATTTTGCAGGAGGGTCAATACCTATGGTTCAAGTCAACTATCTTGTAGCAAGTTTGAAGGTTCAAGAATTCAAGGTATTGATTGCAAGTGTCTTCAAGTTATGTTCAAATCTGCAATTTTAAGGTTTAGGCTTCAAATTATGTAGTTTCATGTTCAAATTGTTTTGGGGTAGGGCTATGTTTCAAGTTGTTTGTGTCACCAATATACTTCCAGGATGACATATCGCATCCTAGCAATACACAATTAGATCTGCTTGAGGTCCAATATCAATACAAACTTCATTTTTGCCACAAAAAAATGTCCACTCTGTCAAATAATTGTTCAAAACTGAATCCCCATCAAAAGTAACCAACATGCCCACGTGCCCAACCTTACTGCTCTCAGTTAAATGAACCCTTAATAATGCTAATTTTGGAAAGTAACACCTAATTGTACATTGGTTGTGTTACAGAAGCAAGTTCAAGTACACGCTAGATCTCCAGGCTGAGCAATTAACACTCAGTTGCTAAATTGGTTGAGTAAGAATTACAGAAGCAAGTTCGAGCACCCGCCTCTCCCCAGCCTTACTGATCTAGGTTAAATTAACCCATAACGATGCTAATTTTGAATATTAACACCTAGTTGTGAATTGGTTGAATAAGAGTTACAGAAGCAAGTTCAAGTGCAAAATACACACTAGATCCCCAGACCGAGCAATTAACACTTGGTTCTTTTTTGGTTTTACAGAAGCAAGCTCGAACACACACTAGATCTCCTCTCTGTGCTGCTATTACGTGATTTCAATCTCATGATCGAACAAACTACGACCTCAAAATGAATCTCAATAGGGATCTGGCTCGGTACGTGTGCACATACACTCATAAATGTTAGTATTCCTTCCTGAATGATCAGACCAGCTTTTTAGCACGTCCTTTATTCATTAAACGATCCCAATCAAGCTTTACGAATCCCCGAAATTAAATGAACTAACTGAATACCTCTCCAACTACCGTATTTATCATGTAACAAACAGATCACACAACACGGACCAAAAATAACCGCCAATTACTTTTACCTGAATCCGAAGATAGAGTCTGCGAATATAGAAATCTTCAAGCCCTAAGCAGATCGGTGCATACCCCTGTTGATGCATAGCATAGTGATTGCTTAACCATACTAACAACACTATTTAATGAAAAATAAATACACAGAACAAAGACAGTGTAAGATATGATGCACCTGAAGATTGCTAGCTTTCCACCAATCAACGAGATTACGGAAGAAATCGCGCAATTGACCAAAAGCGAAGAGCAATCCATAGCTGAAATAGGTTGTCAAGGCGGTTAAATATGGAATTGTGATCATTTTCACGATTAGGTATTGTTGTAACGAAGTTGATCTGTGATCGGAGATCGACAGGGAAGCACAAGGCCGACGGCTAGAGAGAGAGGGAGGGGGGAGATAGGAAGAAGTGGAACCTTCTGCTTCCGGCGGTTTTCAATTGCTTTAAATTGCAGAAATTGTCCTTGTACTTTTACTCATGCTACTTTTTGCCCCTTGTCTTTTAAGACTTTACTTATAGCCCCTCGTCTTTTAAGACTTTGCTTTTAGCCCCTTGGCTATAAGTTACCCGACAAACTTCGGTAAATAATAATATCAATCTATTTTTCTTTTATTTGGTCATGAAGATTAGACTGGACAAGAGCGGACGAGACGAGACTGAAATAGAATAGACGGAAATAAACTATACATGACAAGTGTTTGGTACGAATAGGACTGGATAAAACATAACTATACAAGTTGCCCCTAAAATATTTGATGATTTTATATATCATATAGCAATTATATATGACAAAAATAAAGTAAATAATTAAATAGTTTAATTTATAAACATTTTTACACAATTTTCATATACATAAATACATATATTCATAATAGTGCCAATTTTAAATGGAATTTTTGATATGACTAATGGTAGTTCGAAAAAAACCCGATTCATATAAAAAAATATATGGTTTTTTCGGTTTGGAAGATCCTTGTCAATTGGCGAAAGCATAGTGAAGATTGTTAATGCTTGTGGAGGTAGAGGTAGTGGTGGTTGGTAGATGATCGTAGTTGTGGAGGACGTAAAGTTAATGGATAGTAGTGGTGTCAGTTGACAATGGTAGATAATATAGTTGGGGCTGTTGTGGTGGTGGTGGTGGGGTTCAATGGTAGTGGTAGCTGATGGTGGTGATAGACGGTGGTGGTCGGTGATGGTTGTGGAGGACATAAAGATGGTGGATAGTAATAGTGGTGGTGGCCGACAGTGTTGGAGGAGGTATTTTGTGGCCAATGTAGTGGAGCAAATGTTGGTAGACAATGGTAATGGTAAATGATGGAGGTGGTGGTGGTTGTAGAGGTGGTGCAAGCCCACGTAGGTGGTGGTAATAAACGGTAGTGGTCGGTGGTCGACGGTGGTTGTGGAGGTAATGGAGGAGGTCGTTGTAGTGGAAGAGGAGGTGGGGGTGGCTAATAGTGGTATTGGTGGTGGTGGTGGTGAGGGACGGTGGTGGCAGTGACCAACAATGGTTATAAAGGTGGTAGATGAGGTTGTTGTAACGGAAGAGGAGGTAAAGGTGGTGGTGGTGGTGGTGGCAGCAACTAGTGGAGGCGACCATTAAAACAAACACCATATAAAATTACATATCAAATGAGGGTAAATTAGCAGTATTTTAATTTCTATCTCATTATTGTCCCATCTTGTTCCACTTATTTTAGTGGAGCAAGAAAAACAATTGTCCCAATTTTTGTCCTTGTTCCATGTCGCGTCAAACGTGGAACAGTTGAGTTCCTGTCATATCCCATATTGCGCCAAACATGTGAGTTTTGTCCCGTCCTGTTTTGTTTTATGTATCGATAAGGGGTCGTTCACCAAACAATTACCATGTAAGCGCTTATCGACAAGAGTCACCGTCCCCACTTACTTTATTGGTTAACATTCTCAACCATCAAAATGGATTGTTGGCAAACATCTTTCACCTTGTGAGCATTTACCGAGTAAGAGTCTTCTCCCTCACTTACCGTAAGATTCTCGATACTTATCATGTTCACCTAGTAAGGTACATGACGTTTGGTAAACGTTTACTAGGTAAGCATTCGATACTTACCATGGTCACCTAGTAAGGGACAAATTATCTTGTTAACCCAATATATGGTGTTAACTTTATGAACCAATCAAAACCATTTGTCTTGAAAATCCATGGATTATATTCATCATGGCATTTATGTAATAACTAAGAATATGATGCATTAGATTGGTAGATAAACATATATAAACAACTATATTATTGGAAAAAAAAATTATTCCATCGAATAGTAACCGACTTCATCAATAAAGTCTCTATCCCTTAGATTTTGGTTTTGTTCATATTATTTTGGTATTCGTATTGGTAGAAATGTTCCCTTAGTTCATACATACATACATATATATGTATATATATACATACATACATATATAGGGTTAGGTTCACGTGAACCAAGGGTTTTTCGTGAGACCCATAAGACCAATTTATGTTCATTGATCAACTTTATAAGCTAATTATCTAATGGTCTAAAATTGCACGGTGGCAATTTTGTGATTATTGAGAAGTATCGTGGTAATTTGGTGATTATAAATGTTCAGATTGTGGATCTAATCCAAGGGCTGAGAATTGGTTTTACAAATCTCACGAAAAAAACCTTAGTCTCACATGATCTCAAGCGACACTTTTTTTTCTTGGAAAATGGATTCTTGGATGTTCGCAGAGCTCTATATAGAAATCAATTTTTTAAAATCAAACATTGGAAACTGGTTTAAAATACAATTTCAGCATATTATTGAAACAATTTTATCTCTCTCTCTCTCTCTCAATTATAACATCGAAAATCAATCATTCAAGTATAGGTCTGAATTATTCAATAGAGATTTGGATCATTCAAGAGATATTTGATATTAGGAATCACGTGTATACAGTTAATATTTACCTTGTAAGTGTTACTATTTATGTGAGCGATCCAATAGTTATCATCTAGAAAAATTAAAAAGTATCTGTATAATACCATTTTGTACTGTATGATTAGTGTTCAACAATAAAGAACACACAATATCGAAATCTTGAGAAAAGGGTCTTAGGGAGAGAGAATGTAATCCCAGTTGGGCCAAGCTTCCTGTCACAGTTATATACATATGGAGGTCAAACGAGAACAATAACCGAATAAAATAATACGGAAACTCTCAAATCACATGTGATTTTACACTAATGGTTAATGCAATAGTGTGCCGATGACTTGGCCCGCAACCTTAGATCGTGATCAAAGTCGTGTGAATCACATGTGACGTTACACGTGATTATAGTGCAAGATTCGACCGTTTTCTAATTCTATTATGTAGTTATTGTTCTCGTATGAATTTGACTATATGTACACATAAAGAGAGACCTTTATGTTTCCACAATTGTTTGTGTGCTTGTGTTTGTGGAAATACTTAAAAGACAAAACGTTGAATAGAACTTGATTTCACATATTTTTTTTTGGTAAACGTCTGAGCACATGCTCGTGCTCCAAAGCGTTGTTTGGTTTTTCGACCACATGTTTAGTTTGAAAGTTGTTCATTTCCGACCCATCAAGCTTCACAAATAGTTATCAATCTTTGGTTTCATCTTTTACTAAATCTCACAAGCAGTCCTCGAGCTTTAGAGGCCGTTTATTAAATGTTTACCCGGTAGGTGCTTACCAGGTAATTTTTCTCACCAGATGAACACGACAAGACCCAAGAATCTTACCGGTAAGAGTGATCGTAAGGATAGAGAGTCTTACCCAGGTAAGTGTTTACCAAGTAAATTGTTGCATATCATTCCATTTTGATGTACTACGATCTTATCCATAAAATACATTATAGTGTTGATTTATAACGGTAAACGCTTGCCGTGTAAGCATTTAGGTAAAAAAAAGCCCCTTAGACTGCACAATACATCTCAAATACTTATAAACAATTGTCATAACTTTTAACTGAATTAGTTTATAAAATCAAGATCAACGCATAATTAGCAGTAAATTAATGAATTTCTTCTAATAATCGATTCTCCTACTGCACAACCGGTCGAACCAAGTTAAACCGGACCATTTTTGACTGTTCGATCTGGTCTAAAAAATAGCCAAACCGTTCGATCCGATCCGGTCTACGGTTTTGATCAAACTGACCGCCAACATATATATGTATTAACCATATTTAGCTTTCATATTGTAGGCTCAACTTTTATGGTTCAATCAATTAAAGCCCGTCAAAAACATTAAGTTTTTAGTTTTCATTTCGCAATTCTCCGTGTTTCATAAATCAGTAAAATTCCAAAATTCGTAAAAAATAAAAACCCAAAATTCAAAATCGTTCTCCGACTTGTTCAATATATTGTTTTCGAGAAAACTCAAATTTGATGGACTTTTTTAACTTTTTTTTTTATTTACTCCATGTTTATTTATTTTAGAGAGAAATGTTTATTGCATAATCCACTATAATATTTATGTAAAGGAATCTGTATTAATAGAAATTTCATTTTGGAGATATACGTAATGTTTTTTTTTTTAATTTAAAGCTCGTAATAGTTTCAAACCGTCTAAACCAGTCAAACCAACCCACTTTTTTATTATCAGGTTTGAACAGTTTGATCATATACTATCAAACCATTGGGTTTAAAAGATTTCCTAAACTACCATTTATAGTTTAGTTTGTGGTTTAAAGTATTGAATCGTTCAAACTAGGCATGGGACTGGGACGAGGACGGGGTGGGGACCCCAATCTCCCATCTTTGTCCCTTCCCATCGGAGAATTTGGTCACATCCTCATCTTCGTTTCCTACAGGGAACGGGGATCATCATCTCCGTTTCCTATATGGAACGGGGATCATCATCTCCGTTTCCTACATGGAACGGGGATCCTCAACGGGAAAATGGGTATTATTTTTTTCCGTTTGTGTAAGTTTTTGTTAAATCAAATGTGTGAGACACTACACATGTTTAAATCTCACATTTTCCCAATAAACCAAAAAAAAATTAATACAAAAAATATACATCATCATATAATAATTAATAAATCGGAAACCAAAAGAAATTAGATTTAATCTAAAAAACTTAACATCACATGTACCAAAACATATCGAGTAATATCCAAAAACATGTCCAGTAATATCGAAAATATATTGAAATAGAAATTACTATTTATTTATTTAATAGAAATAAATAATATACAATATAATTTATTAATTGATATATACCCGGTATGGGACGGGGCGGGGAGTGCGATACCCGTCACTGTTCCAAGTTTGAGCCAAACAGGGATCCCCGTCCTCGTCCCGAAACCCGGATTAACGGAGAATCCCCATCCTCGGCCAAGATGGGTGGACCTGGTTCTCCGACGAGTCGGGATCAATTCCCATATCTAGTTCAAACCAGACCACAAACACCCCTAACTCTACGATACCTGATTTTATTAAGCATTTATGTAAAAATAAATAATTTTTATTACTATTTATAATATAAATTCCCAACAAAAAGCCAGATAATGTAATGGCGACGTGGCAACACATACCCTCCAAGTTAGACTACAAGAAAAGTACAAGTCCTATTGCTTGTCTCCTCCTTTGACTTTTCCATGGTTGACTTGAGTCAATACACAATCACATTAATCAACCTTTTGGATTTCAAAGACTTTCTATTTTTAGAAATAAAATTTAAATGGAGTAACCAAAATCCAAACAAAAAAAGCAATAATCGATAAACCAGAACAAATAAATTAATACACCGACGTTTGATACTGTGTCAGATTTTATATCTTGTCAGTTTAATTCAGTCGATTATTCATCATTCAGTTTTAAAAACATATATGTGTTTACAAATTACAACATGTTTAAAGACGTATTGTCTGTTACATCTGGTTACCGCGTTTATTTTGAATTTATCTGATGCAATTTGCATTAAGTGCTCAATTGGTTGTTTCTTTTTATGCTGAAATACGATGGTTTTCTAAAGTCTATACGGTTTTAAAAAAACAAATTCAAAACCATTCAAAATACTAGTTAGGTAGATCTCACCATGTTCACAAAATCGACGCTAAATCAATAGAGATGGCAAAAAAAAAGACCTGAAAGCGATGGTGAAAACCGAAACTTTCGGATCGGGTTTTGGGGGCGGGATGGATCGGGAACATGTTCGGGAATTTTAGCGGAGTCGGGGGCGGGGACAGTGATCTCCGACCCGGTCCGACCCGATATGTGTATATATATATATATATATATATATTATAATGTTATTAAAAGAAATAATTAACTTTAAAATTTAGAAAACTTTTATTCACTTTAACTCAACATCCCAAATAAAGCTCATGAAAAAAATCTAGTTTATTTGTCTAATCATGAAATCATGATGTTAGTTGTATGATATTTGAATTTATGTTTACTTTTATATTGTAATTTAATATATTATTTGTAATTGGTTTGATTATGTTTGAGATATTAAACTTACATCTTTAAAAAGTTGTAATTTACTTTTAGTTGTGAAAATTAACATATTGTAATTTATTTCAAATCGGTTCGGGCATAACCAACGACGAATGAGGAACCCAACGGAAAAGTTTTTTTTTTTACCATTAACGGGTTCCCCAACAGGGATCGAGGCGGTTACATGGACAGTTTTATTTATTGGTTTCGGTACGGGATACCAATAACCGGCCCGTTGTCATTCATATAAATCAAGAATACATCCAACAAATCTGTTGCCAAATTAATAGGTTCATTTTTTTCCCTCGTAGCCATTTTGGAATTTCCATATCTGTAATCTTTAGAGCTATATAAAATTAGTCAACGTAAAAGTTGGTTAAGAGACTGAACACCAATTGTTATCGAAAAAGTAATAGGTTCGAGTTTGGATACGGGAAATTAGATAACGAATTATATGAGTAACGACTACACCCAAAATGCAATATCAATTTGCAATGAACAACGTCCTCTATTGATTACGGAGAATCTGTATGAAATTAAAAAAATTACAGAGAATCTATCGGAATTAGAGTTGTGGGCTAAATGTATGCATACTTATAAGTAAACGCAGAGAATATTACAAGAACTACCATTAAAAAGAGTTCTTATAAGACACCCACATCCTTTAAGTTCATGTATAATAATCTTGGTTCTTTTCGAATGACATTTTAATAATTTTTTTTAATGTATATTCTTGGCATTTTAATAGTTTTTTTTTAATAAAAGTATTGCTGTTGAAAAAAATGCGTTACTATATGCACTCCTATTTAAGTCAGAATTAGGTCAAATTATGGATTGGAATTGCTAAAAGTGAGTCTAGATGCTAATGTATATGTGAGGAGGAAATTAATAGGCGGAAACACGTTTAGCAATATGTAGCAACTCGTCCCACATCAGTAGAAATTGAGATTTCGTGCCCCTTATAAGTCTCAAGTTGTGGACTACCAATAACTTTGATCATGATTTTAAGTTAGATTCAAAATTATCGGCTAACATGTTCTTTTGGGTGTTTAAGGGCTGATCCTCCCACGTTGATAGAATTTGGGATTTATAAGACTCAAGTTGTATGGGATACCAAATTAAATGGCGGAGGATCATTATAGAGATTTATGTAGGTTTTTAATTTAACGACGTGGAAGTAGCGTGACAAGAAAAAAGTATGAAAAGTTAGGGGCCGTTTACCAAACACTTACCCGGTAAGCGCTTACCGGTAAATTCAACACTATCATTTACTTACTGGATAAGATTTTAGTCCACCAAAACGGTATCGTATGCAAAAATTTACCCGGTAAGTGTTTACCATGGTGAGAGTCGTCGCCTTCACTTACCGGGTAAGATCCTTGGTCATTGTCTCGCTCTTACCGGATAAGATTCTTGATCCTTATCATATTCATCCGGTAAGGTAAAATGACTTGGTGGTCACTTACCCGAGTAAACGTTTGATAAATGACTCTTTAGTTCCTTATAAAGCATCTCCAACAACACCCCTAAAATAGAGGATTTTTTTTTCTTCTAACAGATTCTCCAAAACCCTCTCCTTAATAAATAAATAAAAAAAAGTAGGAGAGAGAATAAAATTTTCTCCAAATATGGAGAATTCCTAAAAATGGTTACATATGACTCATGAGTATGAAATAATATTTAATCTTTTTACTAATAAGAATTTCTATACTATATTATAAAACATTTGACAAAAATTCTTAAAAATTATTTTTTATACATAAAAACTGTTTATTGATGCATATTACTTAAAATTCAAGATTACAAGTATATTTTACATAAGTACAACTTATTAAGCTTCATGTTCGAATTCGTATAAGTAACTGCAGATAAACATAATCAAATACTGGATAAACAATTCATTTTAAATAAAAAAAATCTAAAATATAATTAGGATAATCATTGTTTTCTAACAGAATACTTAATTATTATCTTTATAAAAAATTATATTATTAAAAAAAATAGTTTATTATTAAACTTAAATTAAGTTATAATAATAAATAAATTAAAAAAATTACATAATAAAACAAGAACTTTTAAATAGTTAATTTGATACTAATATCGATATTTTTTTAAAATTATCTTCAAAAGCCTTTTAAACACGATTCATCTTTTAATAATTTAGAGATTATTTTTAATAAAAACCATTGAGAGGTAAATAAGCAATGAAATGGTGGTTGCGTAAATTTCCCCAATTATGAAATCTAAAAAACTGACTGCCTTTTTACCCTCTGGTCTACCCTCATAAATCTAAACACCTTCCCTCTCTCTTCTCTTCCGTTCACTTCAACTGACCCACCATTTTCTGCTCTCTGCAATTTTTGGTTAATAAATTCAGTACAATTTCTGCTTCAGCACCACCACCCACCACCACCATCACCACCTCCACCATTAATTCTCAACATTCAATGCACTCAACAACACCACTAGCGGTTTTCCAGTCACCAGCTACCTGGTTTTCCCGTTGATGGGAAGTTAACTTCACCTTAATAAGCAATGGGATGTGTGCTCGTTAAGAGAGCCACTCCAGATCATCGCCCAAAGTCAACTAGCCGTCGCCGGAGTGGAGAACAATCCTCCGCCGCGGAAAACGTCAAACAAGTGTCGTTAAATGAAGTTGGGGGTAACAGAAAGGATGGAGTAGTCGACCGAATCAGGCAATCAATCGGCGAAGTTCCGGCACCGGACCGTCGTCGGCCGAAGCCACAGTATACCTTGAAGACCTCTCAAGGATGGCCGTCATGGTTGTGCGACGTTGCTGGCGATGCAATCAAGGATTGGACGCCTCGTCTCGCGAATACTTTCGAGAAACTCGATAAGGTAAACCCTAGAATCGATAAAATTCTTCTTCTATTCATGTGATTGATAAGTTACTATGAGATTGTTTAATTTTATTGATGATAGATTGGGCAAGGAACATATAGCAATGTATATAAGGCCAGAGATTTGATATCAGGGAAGATAGTTGCATTGAAGAAGGTTAGGTTTGATAATCTAGAGCCAGAAAGTGTCAAATTCATGGCAAGAGAGATTCTTATCCTGAAAAAGCTAAATCATCCCAACATTATTAAGCTTGAAGGATTGGTTACATCAAGAATGTCTTGTAGTCTTTATCTAGTATTCGAATATATGGAGCATGATCTCTCTGGCCTTGCTGCCGTTCAAGGTATCAAGTTTACAGAGCCACAGGTAACTTTCAAAACCCCTTTTGATATTTTCCCCAATTAAGATTGACATGATCTATGTTTGGCAAAATAGATAACCAAATGGGGCTTTTTCAATAAGCCCAAAAAATAAGTTAGCTTATGGTTGCCAAATATGATCGGGGTCTCAAAATGTTTTCTAATTTCTGGTTTGTAAAACCAAATCAAACAAAAGCAGTAAACCCCATTTAGGGAGGTTGTTTTGGTGAAGACCCCACACATAGTGATTTAATTGATTTTATGCTTAGTTGTCATATTGATATCTATGATATGGTTGTATTTGTCTTATTGTTTCTGGCTTGTATGGTTGTATTTGCTTCATGGTTTCGTTCATTGTGCTTTCCGACATTGTGTTTTCTAATGGTTTTGTCCATAAGATGCTATCCATTAATATGCTTTTCTTTCAATTAAAGTTCCAATGGTTTAGAATACTGCCAAATTCTCTGTTTTACACCATTCTAGTTTATCTTGCACGATGTTGACCGTGAAAAGTCAAAATCAGGAAATAATTTACAGTATTATTGTTCTTGGTTGTAGTAGAATTTCTCATTTCTGGGAAGCTAGAAAATGTTTCTTAATCGCGATTAGGTGTCCTAATTAGAAATTTAAGAACACAATTACAGAATTTATCTTGATTCTTGACAATTATGGTGCCATGTGTGAGGTCATTTTGATTCTTTCCCATGGGGAACAACCATGGATTTGTGAAGAAGTCAAGAATATACCAGTGATGATGAAGGAATGAACCTTTTTAACACAAGGAATCTACTTTTTAACTTTCATGAAATACAATATTGCTTCTAATTTGCATCTTTTCTTAATACTCCTTAAATACAATCTTGCTTCTATTTGCATCTTTTCTTAGTACTCCTTCTGTCCCAAATAAGTGTCTACATTTATATTTTAGTCTGTCCCAAAATAAATTTCCACTTCTAAAAAATAAGTGCATACTTTCCCATTTTACCCTTAGTTATGAGATAAAGAAATTAATTACACCCTCTATTATTAAGTGTAAAATTGTCATTTACTTCATTAAAAGTGTAATAATTACACTTTTTCTAAAATTGTATGCCCTTCTCATTGTGGACACTTATTTCGGGGATGGAGGAGTATCCGTTTTTTTTCACTTTCACACACTTCTCACTAGCCGTGGGTCTACTTAGAAACAACCGCTCTACTGTTCAAGATAGAGGTCAACCCATCTCCGGGTGGGATATACTGCGCTTGCTTGGTTTGGTTGCTATTCCTGTTTGCATCTTTGAAAATCACAATGGTTATTCTCGTATCTTCTTTAGTTTTTTGTGTCTTCTAAAATGGTTTCGCTTTATTTTACTATCATTCGGAAATTAGGAAGAGAAATGACTGCCTTTTGGGTTTTATATGTCTGAAAAAGTTCATGTGGACAGGTCAAGTGCTACATGAAACAGCTACTTTCTGGGCTCGAGCATTGCCATGAGAACGGTGTGCTACACCGTGATATTAAAGGCTCAAATTTACTTATCGACAACGATGGAATTCTCAAGATAGCTGATTTTGGGTTGGCTTCTTTTTTTAATCCACAACATAAGCAACCAATGACTAGCCGTGTTGTTACCCTCTGGTACAGACCCCCAGAGCTTCTTCTTGGTGCGACTTACTATGGCGTTGGTGTTGACCTGTGGAGTGCTGGTTGCATTTTGGCAGAGCTTCTTGCCGGGAAGCCAATATTGCCAGGACGGACAGAGGTAGAAAGAAACCCTTTAGTTTGATTATATTATCAATAAAAACAACCGCTTTACTTATTGGGGTGGATATTAGGTCTGTGTAAATCCCACCCCAAGATCCCCACCTCTTGGTGTGGTACTGTGTTTGTTTGATTTGGTTTAGACAATAAGGGGTTGTTGGTTGGTTTTTCATTAAGTCTTGTATGAATAAAGTTGTCTGTGTGAATTAATTTGTCTTGTATAGATTGAGAAAGTTTTTGTTTGGGAAGGTTTTCTCATAGATGGAAGGAGCAGGTTTAGAAAAAAAACTTGGCCTTCTGCATAAAGTTCCACCCTAGAAGCTTACTTAATAACCACTTTCTATATCATTAAGCCACTACTAAACAATCATGTATAGCTGACCAAATAAGCTGAGTACCATTAAACTACTAAAAAACAGGCCCTAAGAGTCCCTAGAGATCCATTTTTGGACCCCATATATATATATATATATTTTTTTTCTTTCTGATTTTATATCGAGGTTATGGCAACAACCAATATACCACTTGGAGGTGGGGTCTGGGGAGGGTAAGATTCGCAGACCTGACGTTTACCCCAAAGAGTAGAGTGGTTGTTTATGTGAAAACCCTCGGCTTGTGAAATAATGTTGGATTAAAATCATATATGTGGATGGGTTTGATCTCGATTTGGATGTGTGACTTTAGGTTGAACAACTACACAAGATATTCAGATTATGTGGGTCTCCATCGGAGGAATATTGGAAGAGGCACCGGTTGCCAAATGCGACACTTTTCAAACCACAACATCCGTACAAGCGGTGTACAGCAGAAACGTTCAAGGATTTTCCACCTGCTTCTTTACCTTTACTAGAGAGACTTCTTGCAATTGATCCTAATGAGCGTGGCTCTGCCACTTCGGCCCTGAATAGCAATGTGAGTACATCTTGCATTTGCATTCTCTCCTAATCTCACCCTTATATATACATGTATATCTTTTCCCAATATATATATATATATATATATATATCGTAAATATCTTAAGAACTTAGGAACCAACTGTTTATGCATTATTCTTGATGAATGTCGTGATGGATATTCATCAAGATGATTATTTATAATGAAAATATGATATTCATGAATAACTATGGTTATTCATTTCCCAATGTTCAGAGGGAGGTTTAGGGAAACCCCCCCCCCCAAAAAAATTAACAAACTGAGGAACACCCTGATAACCATTCATCTGGACGGTATCCACATGTGCAATACAAGTAATTGAAGTTGTTTCTTGGTTTTTGTGCGCTATGCACAATGTGCATACCGGACAAATTGCTTACAAGTTACCGGTATGCATAGATGAACTGTTACTGGGTATTCCTCAGTTTTTCAATTTTTTGTGGTTTTCTCTTTATATATATAGGATTGGCTTCTGGTGAGAATGAGAGTTAAGATGAGAGGCGTAAGAAGGGATCTCTACCATTGGATGCACATTAGGATGAGATGCCGAGATGCACCAGATCAATCCCCGTATCAAGCGTGATTCATGGATGGGTTTGAGATTAAAGGTGATCAAGGGTCTAGATCCCTTCTCACGCTTCTTACCTTAACTCTCCTTTTCACATGATTCTTCGCCTATATATATAGGGGCATGTTCACTTGGGAATGATGAGAACCCACTATTCTGAGTTATTAATGATGAATCTATAGATATTCATGATGTATTATGTATAACAAAAATACATGATATTCATAAAATAATATTACTGAATATTTAGGTATATTCTTTTTTAAAGTATATGGTATTTGTATACCGAAAATGCAACTAATAAACTCGCACACCCTTCATGTTTGGTGAGGTTAGCCAAAGCCCATATACCGATAGGCCAAAGGCCCTTTGGTTCATGATGAATAATTCATGAATAGCTGGTTCTTACGGTTCTCAAAATATTTACATTTCCTAAGCAAGCCATATATGTATAGCTCCTCTCTGTTCTTCAAGGATGCCCACCACTTTCCAGTTAGACTAAAGCCGAGACTGCTCCTCTACTTTCTAACTCGTGCTTTCTCTTCTTGTGCAGTTCTTCACCGCTGAACCTTACGCTTGTGAACCATCAGAATTACCAAAATACCCTCCCAGCAAAGAAATAGATGTCAAATTGAGGGAGGAAGAAGCTAGAAGGTTGCTAGTTGTATTTTCTTAACCCAACAAAATCTTTTTCTCAGAATGTTGATGCAAATTGCATTTTTATTTATCTATCAGGCAAAGAGGATTAAGTGGTAAATCTCATGCTCCCGATGGAAATCGAAGAACACGACCACGCGATCGGGTTAGCCGTGCAGTTCCAGCTCCCGAAGCCAATGCGGAGATCCAATCCAATGTGGATGTGAGTGAAACATCTTTATTTACCCCCCCCCCCCCCCCC
>NC_037533.1:18395857-18410353 GCF_001531365.2 Cynara cardunculus var. scolymus | reverse complement strand
TTTTTCTTCTCCCTCCCCCCTTTTCATTTTCTTTTGTTTAATATTTTATTCATAGAAAACGAAACCAAATGAACCTAGTATATTTGACGAGAAAGTAGGGTCTGAAAGGGTAGGATGCATGCAGAAAATTCCTCTAGACCTGTTTTCTAATCTCTTAAGAGTAGAATTAGAAAGTAGATACTTACTTTTGAAAGTGAACACTTGTTTTAGGACATGACAATATACATGTGGGAAATTGACCAAAATAGTCAATCTTCTCAACCAAATTCTTTAGCCATTTTTTCAATTGAATTCCTATTTTAACGGACTTAAGGCAAATGCTTTATACATTTGTGTAAACTCGATTTTCAGAGAAAAAAAAAATCTTTACTCAGATTTGCTCAAGGATCCAAAGAATCCCCCCCCCCACCTTAACGTGAAAATAGGCATTTGCGTAAACTTTGGCTAAAATGAGAATTTGGTTTCAAAAATGGTTAAAAAGTGAAGTTGGTTAGGAAGATTGACAATTTCGGTCAATTATTAGAACATTGAAGTTGCTAGGAGAAAAAAAAGTATGCTTTTTTTTCCTTTTCCTTTTTAAAGGCAAAAAGATAATAGTTATATTGTAGTAACCACTTTTTGAGCCTTTTATGCTGAAAGATTTCTAGAAAGCAACCCTGTTTCTTTGTGCATATCATACCAATGGGTTATTATCATCTGGAAAAAAGTTTCACTTTTTAACTATCTTCTAAGTTTTTCTATAAAATAGTTAAGAAACCGTAAGTCAATGTCCCTAGGCATTTTTCCTTGTAGTTTATGATATTTTTCCGACATATCTAGATGAAAAGTGGTCCCACTGTAAAAATAATTTACAATATTGATATTAATATAATTTATAATATATGTAACAGATAAAAACTATCTGAATTCCTATATGTAGTAGATTTATCTTGTCCAATGGGTAGAAGTAAGGTCTTTATACATCCTACCCCCATATCTTCTCTGTATGAGATATACTGAGTTCATTTGGTTTGGTAACACGTAGACAGAGTGTCAATGTTCCTTTCATTTGTTCTTTTTGGAAGTATATGATATTTATATGGGAAATTGACTGAAATAGCCGATCCCGACAAGAGGTTTCACTTTTTAGCCATTTTTGTACCTTACGAAATAAGGTACAAAAGTGGCTAAAAAGTGAAACCCCTTGATGGGATTGATCTTCCATTCAATATACAGCAAAATTCACACATACTCCTTGCTTTTGGTGAGGCTGCGACTCTTTTTGCCCTAAAAAAAATCCCTTTTCTTGATGTTGATCTCCAGAGACGGAGAGTTGTAACCGAAGCAAATGCAAAAAGCAAGAGTGAGAAATTCCCGCCTCCCCATCAGGATGCAGCCGTCGGGTACCCGTCGAATAATGGTGGCCCTGTATCTTTTTTCACAACCGATGACAATTCATTTGGCTCCTCAATTTTCGACTCAAATTCCTCAAGATCCGTAAAAGAACATGGGACCATCGGTGGGTCGTCAAGGAGACGAAAAACCAAGAAAGAACCACCATCCCGAGCGGGGCCGTCACGTAAGTTCATCCACACTTTCCTTCCGACCTCCATTAGTCTATCGATGGATTTAGGGTTTAGGGGCAAGGAACCGGTTTCTGATGTTTTTGGGAGCAAAAGGTAAATAATGATTATATGTAGCTTTTAAGTTATTAGAAGATGGGTGATGCTTTTGGCATTAGTTAAGTTCTTTCTTTTGGTAAAACCGTGCTGATTTCAAGATAACAGTCAGGAAAATATCTAGCTGCTACAAAAATATTCCAACTGCCAATCTACGAGGAGCCTCAAGGCCGACCTTTATTTGCCAGTTGAGCTGACCCTCAATGTTATCGGTTAATTTCAGTGTTTTTTGGTTGGGTTATTTTATTTGTTAGTTGTATAATCCACACAAAAAGGGAAAAACCAATGGACTCTTTTGTTCATAATTTGCAAATTGCAATCAATCCCACTTCTCTTGTACAGATTCTGAAATATTAAAATTTTAATTACTTTTTATCTGAATGTGTTTATCAGTTTGTTATTTGTTAGCTTTACAGAGTTTTAAGTCGTATGTATGTTATAATAACTTGTAACTTTGAATTTCAAAATAACTGTATCAATAAATCTTCCTTACTTAGACTTAGGGGTTGTTTGTTTGCCTCTTAATAGTTCCATTAAGAGGCAGTCTCTGAATCGTTTCTGAATGATTTTGTATCTTGGGTTTTTCTTAATCACCAAACAATTATATTTTATTTTGTATTATATTATAAGAGTCTCTTAATTATTCTGACTATTTAATCATTCTACACACCAAATCATTTAACAACTGCCAAACAACCGCTTACACGTACCCACATGATGTATCTTGATTCTGAAGCCAAAAACTTGAGTCTTGCTTTAAATTTATTTTTCTATGGTTTTGAAATGCAAATCATGTAAATGTATAAATTCATGTTTAAGAAAGTTGATTCATCTGATATTTGCGAAGAGAATCCTGATGGGATGACGTTTATTTTGAGAATTGAAACGTGTAGTTAAAATGAAGTTTTAGAGGTTGTACATATGGAATAATAAGTTATGAGCTTAGGAAATGAAGTAAAATGCTTATATGAGAGTATTCATCTATACTATATTATAAAACATTTGATAAAAACTATTCAAAATTACAATTCAATTCAAGATTACAAGTAATTTTGTATAATTACAACTTATTAAAACTTCATTTTTAAATTCATGTAACTAACTGCAGATAAATATAATCAGATACAAGATAAACATTCATTTTAAATATAGAAAATCTAAAATGTTATTAAGATAATCATTGAGTTCTAATAGAATGTATAATTATTATCTTTATAAAAATTTATATTATTAAACCAAAAATAAATTACTTTGTTATTAAATATAAATTAAATTATAATAAAAAATTGAATTAAAAAAGTTATAAAAAAACGAGAACTATTAAATTTATATTCATCCAAAAATAAAAACATTATTGTTTTCTTAAAATCACATAAAATCGTATTATATCGATAGAGACAAAGAATAAAAACTACACACTAAAGTCGAGATTTATCTCACTGCATTGCACGAGTACCCTTTTAGTATAATAAAATAAAATTTTATTTGATCTTTGAAAAAGTCCAGAAAAAAAACAACCGATTTTCTGATTTTGAACAATTAAATTTTTGGACAATATTTTTGAACGATGACCATCCAATACCTCATTCAATGACTATCTAATTATCATTCAACTACCATTCATTTAACAACTATATATAATCATTAGCATTACAATATTATCTTTTTACTTGATATTTATATGTGTTGTTTGTTAACAACTTAAGAAAATATGTATGTATCAAACTACAAGGGTGATGTCTGATTGGTTTGAGCTTGGCTCCAAATATCAAAAATACCAGGAGGTCTTATGTTCAAATTCAAAGAGGAATAAAAATCCCCTTGTGGCCATGGAGGTTCAAATGCGGGGACTCCGAGCTATCTGCAAAGCAAGTGGTCACACTAGGATTAATCGGCTCGCATAACGGGTTGAATATCCAGGTTAATAATATATATGTATATATATATATATATATATATGAATCGTTGGTTAAAATAGGGGATTAATTGGTACGGGAAGTGTGTACCTGAATGAAGCGCATGAATTCGTTTCATGTAGCTTATTAAAAGGTAAAGTGTGAGCCAAATCGCTTAGTCATCACAAGTGTGAGTGACATTAAGTGTTATTAACCTTTCTGATCAATGTTGGTGTTTTACTTATCTGATGTGTAAGCATAATTGTTTTTATCTAATTCCAACTCTTGAGACCGTGTCGAATTGCAGTCTGAATTTACTAATTGAATTTGCCGGTTTGGGCAACGGTTTTGAAATATCTGTCTTAAATTTGTGGTTAGTACATATACTAGAAGAGTACTCACGTAATGCAGCGAGGTACATCTTGATTTTAATGTTTCGTTTTATTATTTGTCTTCATCGATGTTATTATTACTGATAACCAATCGAACTTAAAACGAATGGTAAAAGTTATTGGTAACCCACAACTCAAGACTTATAAGAAGCTCACAAATCTCATTTTCTATCAATATGGGAGGGTTTGTCACAGTCTATTAATCAAATATATAAAATTGCCCTAAAAGACAGGGACGAATGCACTATTGTGCACTTGGTGGCAAGGGATATCAACCAGAAAACCGAAAAAAACTCTTGAAATCAATAAAAAAAACTAATAAAGTCCACTGAAATCAAACAAAAAACTAAAAAAATCAATCAAAATCAACCGAAAATCTAAAACATCCACGAGGAAATTCGGTTAAAAAGATATCAGACGACTTTGAGGGTCTTTGATCTACCATAAAAATGCACCTGGATCCGGTACCGTACTGGTATATTGAGTATTCAATTTAGGAGTAGTTTACCAAAATTTTTATTAAGTCTATGTATGGATAAATTTGTCTGTCTGGATAAATGAGTGTTGTTTACTTTTTTTATCTGAATCAACAGTCTGAATAACATAAATGACCGATTTACCCCCAATATTAATTATTTGAACATCAAAACAAAAATTCATAAAGAAGCCGGAGATGGGGTGTCTCATATGGGAATGAGGCGGTGCTTTAAATAAGGGGTAAGTGTGTCATTTTTGTGGCTGAATGAGGATAACACACAATTTCTATCTGTGTGATTAAGTTATGTTCTATGCGAATAAACCATAAGTAAACAACCCAAATGAGCAATGCGAATAACTCATATAAAATATAAGTAAATAGTCCCTTTACTTTTTTTTAAAAAGAAAATATATAAAATATAAGTAAAATGTGTAATTTGATTTAAGTCAACCGTTTTGCAGTTAACAAGGATAAAAACTGCAATTTCTCAAAAAGTCTCCATTAATGGAAGTTATTGGAAAAGAATCGGGAAGACTCACAACTGACGGAAGACGAGCAGTCTGCTTTGGTCGCTTCACCACTCTTTTGCGTTGTTCCAATGAACGTCGATTCCTTCTCCACCAGTCATCTCCTCTCTATCTTCTACTTTATATAGAATCTGATTGACCGGTAACCTTGTTTCTGTGTGTTAATTGCTTTTTTGTACGTACGAAGGAAGACGAAGTGTGCATTGTTTCTGGTTCATTTGTAATGGCGTCCATGACTGCTGCGGCGAAGGAACATGTGGCGGAGATACGGCGAACGAAGTTCTCTATCGGTGGAGAACCGAATCCGTTAACGGAGGATCTTCATCAGGCGGTTAAGAATCTGTCTGCCGAGCTGTACGCAAAAGACGTCCATTTCCTCATGGAACTAATACAGGTCTGATCTGAATATAGGCGTTTATCGTTGATTATCTAGTGATTTGTTTGATTTTGATTCACTCTCATAATTTGAAGTGAAATGTGGTGTTTCCAATCTCTGTTTTTACTACACATTTTTTATGTTTTAGAAGTTATTTTTTTTGTCCTGTAAATGTCTGGTCGATCGTTGATTTTTGGTACTTGATCGATTTCTGATGTTGTTAGACTTGATCGCTTCCTGCTTTTTGGTAGGATAACACATAATTTGTTATTGAATTTCAAGCATTATAAAGTTATTTCTAGTTTTTTGAAATACAAGTTCAGTTTAACATGTTAATTTTGAGATCTGCGACTGTGAGCTTGAGCTCGAGGATGTTGATTCACAATACTTCGTTGCTGGATTTGTTTTAAAAGTTTGTTTGAACGTTTTTTTTTTCACAGAATGCTGAGGATAACGAGTATCCGGATGGGGTTGATCCATCACTTGAATTTGTTATTACGTCCAAAGACATCACAAGTACCGGAGCTCCGGCGACGTTGTTAATTTTCAATAACGAGAAAGGGTTTTCTCGTAAGAACATCGATTCGATTTGTAGTGTTGGTCGATCTACCAAGAAAGGTCTTCGAAAACGTGGCTATATAGGCGAGAAAGGTACATGTGTTTTTCATTGCTGTATTGTTTATTTTTATCGATTTTCAAATTAAAGGTGCACGTTGATGGTTTCTTTGAAATAATCAATTTGAAATCTTTGTTTAAATTTGTTTTTTTATAACATTTGATTATGAGAATTAAATATTAAATATATTTTTTTAATTATTATTGGTATATTAGCCAGTTTTATGTTTTTATGTGATATTTAAGGTACTTTGTTTAAATCTTTTATTGTAAATAATAACTTTGAAATTAAAATCTAAAATTTAAGGGGTATTTGGGATTGCTTATTTAACTTATGTGATATTATATTGAAGTTTTGTAAAAAGTGTTTGTATTAGCTTATACCGGCACCAAAAAGTAATAAGCGGATAAGTTGTTTTTTAGTGTTTAACAAATTTTGTTTATATATGTAAAATGAATAAAAATGGTCTTTCATATTATTGATTCATGGGAGTGTTTGTGATTGCTTATTAATTTATTCGATTTTTTAATATGTAAATTTATTTTTCGTCGTTTATACTATTATATTTGACATAAATTTGTAAAAATAAGATTAATAATTTATATAAATTAGATTAGTAATTATCAACATTCATAAGTCAGGAAAAACTAACTTATCAAAAACTGCTTATTACTGGTTTGACACTGATGTAAGCAATTTTATTTTTCCCCGTTCAAACACTAGTATTTAGCTTTTCATCGGTGCCAAGTCAAAAAGCACCTAAATTAAGCAATCCCAAACACTAAGAAAAGATATCAATGTTTCAGAATTTATTTTATAACCCTATAATTTGTGAACTATAAAAGATTATGTTTGAAGTAATAATCTTGTTTTGGAACAAATTTGACTTGCAACTTTGCTAATTTTAACTTTTTATTTGATGACGTTGAAATCATGTTCCGGAGTAGATGAAATCATCAAATGTCAAAAATAGAAAATTTTAAAATTTGTTACACTAAATAAAAATTAAAGCAAATTTGTTGCAGCTATGACAGATTTGCCCTTTTTTCTACACTTTATTCTTCATGTTAACAAGTATATACTGTCATTTGTATTTCTAGGCGTAGTAAAATCATATGTTACTCTTGTTTGATGATCACCAATTTCGTATTATATGTAGATTCTTCTTGTTGCTAATTGTTTGTCAACGTTTTTCTTAGGTATTGGATTTAAAAGTGTATTTCTGATAACTGCTCAGCCATATATTGTCAGTAATGGCTACCAGATAAGGTTTAACGAGAGGCCATGCCAGCATTGCAATGTTGGTTATATTGTTCCTGAATGGGTCAACGGGGACCAACTTCTGGCTGCCATTGGAAGCTTATATGGGTCGGCTACTGCTCTACCAACGACAACTCTCGTGCTGCCATTAAAGGCGGAGAAGGTGATACCAGTTAAGGATCAGCTTTCAAGCGTACAACCTGAAGTGTTATTATTTCTTTCCAAGATAAAGCGCCTTTCAGTCAAGGAAGATAATGAGGATCCTAGCCTCAAAACTGTGAACGCAATATCTATCTCCAAAGAGATAAACTTTGTTACTTCGAAGAGCATGGATGCTGATTCCTACACTCTTTATCTTACTGCTGAAGATATTAGTGATGAAGTTGACGGAGAATGTGGCTACCATATGTGGAAACAAAGATTTCCTGTGAAGGAGGAGTATAAAGTTGATGTTAGAATGGAAGTAGAGGAGTGGGTTATCACACTGGCTTTTCCAATTGGGAGAAGACTCAGAAGAGGGTCAAGCTTACCGGGTATCTATTCATTTTTACCCACAGAAACTGTTACGAACTTCCCTTTCGTTATACAATCTGATTTTCTTTTGGCATCATCAAGAGAAAATATCCTCTGGGATAACAAACGGAACAAGGGAATTCTCGATTGTGTTCCCATTGCCTTTTTAAATGCGTTCACGCAACTGGTGAAGTCCACCGAAGATCCTCCTGTTTCCAGTCTCCCCAATATGTTTTGGTTTTTACCCATCAGTGAATCGTCTCATCCAGAACTTAACCTTGTCCGGGATGCAATTAAAATCAAAGTAATGAATGATACCATCGTTCCTTGTGAGTCGTACACTGGTCAAAAGTTGTTCCGTAAGCCCAACGAAGTTGGTAGGCTGAAGCATTCTTTTTGGAGCATATTGAACAAAGCCCGTCAACAAGGCGTGAAAATCAGTGATATTTCATCCCATGGATCTTATATTCTTGCCTCTTCTTTTGATAAAGCGGAGTACGACGCTGTTCTAGACTTTCTTGAAATCCAATCTGTGGATAATGAATGGTATGCAAAATGCATATCTGGTTCCAACCTTGTTATGGGCGTGTCCGAGGATCTTTACATACAGCTTCTGGTATTCATTGCTGAAGGTTGGGGGTCCTCGTTTCGTAACACGAACATCGAAAACATACCAATCATAAAGTATGTTGGTATGGATGGGAAACGAGATTTCTTCAAAATCAATCAAGTTTTACAGAGAGCTGGAATCAAGTTGCTTGCTGCGGATTCTGCTCCCATCGCCTCGTGGCTGATTAATTGGAATACTGAATTTCGTTGTTCGGAGGGCCAGTTTTTTTTGCCCAGAGCCATGCAAGATGCCATCGGACGGTGTTTGATGAATGATACGTTAAAGAAATGGCTAAAAGAAGATGTTAAAGTTAAATTCATTAGTGTTCGTGATTATGCCGAGGGTCTTGGTCCTCTCAATTATGACCGAAAGCTGGCTGTTACCTATGCCCATTTTCTTTATAGCTCGCTGGAAAAGGAGTATCTGATGAAGCATGAGGTTCAGAATCTGTGTGTTAACATGCCGATCGTTGATAACTACGGGGTAGTAAATGTAACAAGAAGTGGGGTTTTAGAACCTTCCAATGGAAGCAATTGGATTAAACTTTTCGGTAATAATCCTTGGAGACAAGATGGTTATGTTGAGCTTGGATTAGATTATACCCAACAGAAGAGTYATGTTGGTATTTCTACATCTGGCATTGAACTACTTTCATTTCTTAGAGAGTATGTAAAAGCCTCTGATCTCCCTTATTTACCTCCCCCTAATGTTCCCATTCCTACTTTGTCTTCCCACTTGGGGAAAGACAACACTTTTCTCCTTCTAAACTGGCTTCAGCATTTAAGGACAAAAGGGTCTAGTTTGCCGGAAAGGTTTATGTCATCCATTAAAAATGGATGCTGGTTGAAGATCTCTTTGAGCCGCAGTTCTGGCCACAGGCCTCCTTCAGAATCTTTCATGCTAGACTCGAAAATCGGTCGACTTCTACAGAATGGATCGGTGTTRGTTGATATCCCGTTGCTAGATGAGAGTTTTTACGGAGACGAGATAAAAAACTACAAAGAGGAGTTACGAATAATCGGTGTTCGGTTTCATGATAAAGATGCTTGTGAGTTCATTGGTAAGCGGCTCATGACACTTACAGCTTCTTCAAAGCTTACTAGAGACAATGTCCTTTCAATGCTGAAGTTTATTCGGTATCTGGGAGMAAATTATCTCTCTCCAGAAAACCTCATCAATAGCATCAAAGGAGAAAAATGGCTTAGAACATCTAAAGGTGATATGTCTCCATCCAACTCTGTATTGTCGTCTCAAGAATGGACTGCTGCTTCACAAATAAGTGATATTCCATTCATTGATCAAGATTACTATGGCGAAGAAATACTTTCTTTCGAGAAAGAACTAAAAATGTTGGGTGTTTTGGTGGAAGTCAATCAGAGTTACCAGTTTGTTATAGACAACCTCAAGTCTTCATCTACGTTGTCTTGTTTGTCATCTGAATCTGTCTTCTTGATTTTAAGATGCATTCAAAATATAGAATCATCCGATAAGCTGGTGGAATCGCTCAGGAATCAGAAATGCTTGAAGACCAACTTGGGCTACAGATGCCCATCTGAATGTTTTTTGTTGAATCCAGATTCTGATTGGGGTTGTCTTCTTCAAGTCTTTGGATCATTCCCGGTTCTTGATCAACGTTTCTATGGGAGTTCAATCTTTTCAATGGCTAACGAGCTAAAGAAACTTGGTGTTATGGTGAATTTTGAGGATGCCAGCAAAGCATTCATTCGCACTTTCAAGCAGCATGTTTTGTCTTCCTCAATCAGTAAGGAAAACGTTCTTTCGTTTCTGTCGGCTTACAGAAAGCTGCAGGCATTGAAAGTCAAATTTTCTTCAGAACTCAGGGATTGCATATACAAAGAGAAATGGTTGAGAACGAGGCTCGGTGACTACAGAACACCAAACGAGTGCATTCTTTTTGGTACAGACTGGGAACGAATTTCTCCAATATCGCTTCTTCCGTTCATTGATGATATTTTTTATGGCAAGGAGATTCATGATTTTCGGACAGAGTTAAAGCGGTTGCACGTGATTACTGATTTCAAAGATGGTGCCAAGAATGTTGTTGATGGGCTCTTCTTACCTCATGATTCCAGTAACATTACTTCTGTTAATGTCTACGCATTGCTTGATTCCGTTAAGAAACTGAAAGAGATCAAAGCCAAAATACCTGATGCATTTTTGAATAAAGTTTCACAGAAGAATTGGTTAAGAACTCATTTTGGCTACAAATGTCCGAACGAGTGCTTGCTTTTCAAACCTAAATGGGATCAGTACTTGAAGCCGAATGTTGGTCCTTTCATCGATGAAGCTTTCTATGGACCAGCGATCAGTTCTTATTCAGAAGAGCTCGAAGTGGTAGGAGTTGTAACCGATATCAACATGGGATGCAAGTTGATCAGCGGTTATCTTGACTGTCATTCCAATTTTGAAGTTGTTTGTCAAATCTACCGTTACTTGTCTGAATTTAACTGGCAGCCTGTTGATGAAGATAGCCGAAAGATTTGGATTCCACAAGGAACTGATAAGGGAGAATGGTCATCGCCGAAAAATTGTGTTCTTCACGATACAAAGAATCTGTTTGTCGATCAGTTGTATGTTTTGGAGAAKTTTGAGTATCCGAAGAACATTCTGAACTTCTTTGCTAGAGTTTTCGATGTGAAAGTCCATCCGTCAGTTGACGATTACTGCAAGCTGTGGAATACGTGGGAAAGTTCAAAACGACAAATAACTCACGAAGAATGCTGTGCTTTTTGGGAGTTTGTGGTTGGAAATTGGAACTCGAAAACTGAAGATACGTTCAATAAGAGCTTATCGAAGCTCCCTGTTTTAGATCCTACTTCTGGTCTAATTATTCTCTCCGACAAGTGCGATGTATTCATTGGCGACGATCTTTTCTTGATGGATCTCTTTCGTAGGTCTTCTCGTCCCATTTTCGTATGGTATCCTGAGCCATTCCCGAAATCATTAACCCGAACTAAGCTTGTTGATATCTACAGAAAAGTTGGTGTCTGTACCTTGTCTGCATCGGCAACGAAAACCATATCAGATTTGGAGGTTTCTGTATTTGAAACAGTGAATTCAAGGGACAAGATTATCAAAACGGGTTTGCTTAAACTCATTCTTGGTTTTCTTGCTGACCCGAGACTTAAACTGGAGGTCGTAAAGAGACACGAAGCCGTTGGCCGTTTAGTAGCGATAGATGTTCTGGAGACATTAAAGCCGATGACGGTTGGCTATCGGCTGTCGTTATCTTGTGGGGATGCGGTGGAAGTGGAAGTGAATCGAATGATACGTTGGGACAAGCAGAAGTCGAAATTGTTTATGCAGAAGTTGGAGAAATGTAATGCAGGATACAAAGATGTAATGGAATATGGTTCTCATTTTGGTGAAGTAATAGCGGAAGGTGTGTTGTGGGAGAATGAGGAGTTCGTGGGAGAGCTTTCTGAACTCATCCGATTGGGTTTTCTGGTGGAGTTCGATGAGGAAGCAGTTGATTTCCTTATGAAGACCAAGAATTTGCAAGTCTTTGTGGAGGATCACAACTACCTCTCTACTCTCTCTTCTTAACNGTATTTCTGATAACTGCTCAGCCATACATTTTCAGTAACGGCTACCAGATAAGGTTTAACGAAAGACCATGCCAGCATTGTAATGTTGGTTATATTGTTCCTGAATGGSTYGAGGAGGACCAACTTCTGGCTGCCATTAAAAGCGTATATGGTTCGGCTACGGCTCTACCAACGACAACTCTCGTGCTGCCATTAAAGGCGGAGAAGGTGAAACCAGTGAAGGATCAGCTTTCAAGMGTACATCCTGAAGTGTTATTATTTCTTTCCAAGATAAAGCGCCTTTCAGTCAAGGAAGATAATGAGGATCCTAGCCTCAAAACTGTGAACGCAATATCTATCTCCAAAGAGATAAACTTTGTTACTTCGAAGAGCATGGATGCTGATTCCTACACTCTTTATCTTACTGCTGAAGATATTGGTGATGAAGTTGACGGAGAATGTGGCTACCATATGTGGAAACAAAGATTTCCTGTGAAGGAGGAGTATAAAGTTGATGYTAGAATGGAAGTAGAGGAGTGGGTWATCACACTGGCTTTTCCAATTGGGAGAAGACTCAAAAGAGGGTCAAGCTTACCGGGTATCTATTCATTTTTACCCACTGAGACGATCACAAACTTTCCCTTCATAATCCAAGCTGATTTTCTCTTGGCATCATCAAGGGAAAATATCCTCTGGGATAACAAAYGGAACAAGGGAATTCTCGATTGTGTTCCCATTGCCTTTTTAAATGCGTTCACGCAACTGGTGAAGTCCACCGAAGATGCTCCTGTTTCCAGTCTCCCCAATATGTTTTGGTTTTTACCCATCAGTGAATCATCTCATTCAAAACTGAACCTTGTCCGGGATGCAATTAAAACCAAAGTAATGAATGAGACCATCGTTCCTTGTGAGTCATACACTGGTCAAAAGTTGTTCCGTAAGCCCAATGAAGTTGGTAGGCTGAAGCTTTCTTTTTGGAGCATATTGAACAAAGCCCGGCAACAAGGCGTGAAAATCAGTGATATTTCATCCCATGGATCTTATATTCTTGCCTCTTCTTTTGACAAAGCGGAGTACGACGCTGTTCTAGACTTTCTTGAAATCCAATCTGTAGATAATGAATGGTATGCAAAATGCATATCTGGTTCCAACCTCGTTATGGGCGTGTCCGAGGATCTTTACATACAGCTTCTGGTATTCATTGCTGAGGGTTGGGGGTCGTTTCATAACACGGACATCAAAAATATACCAATCATAAAGTATGTTGGTATGGATGGGAAACGAGATTTCTTCAAAATCAATCAAGTTTCACAGGGAGCTGGAATGAAGTTGCTTGCTGTGGATTCTTCTCACATCGTCTCGTGGCTGATTGATTGGAATACTGAATTTCGTTGTTCAAAGGGCCAGTTTTTTTTGCCCAGAGACATGCAAGATGCCATCGGATGGTGTTTGACGAATCATACGTTAAAGAAGTGGCTAAGAGATGTGGTTAAAGTTAATTTCATCAGTGTTCGTGAATATGCTGAGGGTCTTAGTCCTCTCAATTATGACCGAAAGCTGGCTGTTACCTATGCCCATTTTCTTTATAGCTCGCTGGAAAAGCAGTATCTGATGAAGCATGAGGTTGGGAATCTGTGTGTTAACATGCCGATCGTTGATAACTACGGGGTAGTAAATGTAACAAGAAGTGGGGTTTTAGAACCTTCCAATGGAAGCAATTGGATTAAACTTTTCGGTAATAATCCTTGGAGACAAGATGGTTATGTTGAGCTTGGATTAGATTATACCCAACAGAAGAGTTATGTTGGTATTTCTACATCTGGCATTGAACTACTTTCATTTCTTAGAAAGTATGTAAAAGCCTCTGATCTCCCTTATTTACCTCCCCCTAATGTTCCCATTCCTACTTTGTCTTCCCACTTGGGTAAAGACAACACTTTTCTCCTTCTAAACTGGCTTCAGCATTTAAGGACAAAAGGGTCTAGTTTGCCGGAAAGGTTTATGTCATCCATTAAAAATGGATGCTGGTTGAAGATCTCTTTGAGCCGCAGTTCTGGCCACAGGCCTCCTTCAGAATCTTTCATGCTAGACTCGAAAATCGGTCGACTTCTACAGAATGGATCGGTGTTRGTTGATATCCCGTTGCTAGATGAGAGTTTTTACGGAGACGAGATAAAAAACTACAAAGAGGAGTTACGAATAATCGGTGTTCGGTTTCATGATAAAGATGCTTGTGAGTTCATTGGTAAGCGGCTCATGACGCTTACAGCTTCCTCAAAGCTTACTAGAGACAATGTCCTTTCAATGCTGAAGTTTATTCGGTATCTGGGAGAAAATTATCTCTCTCCAGAAAACCTCATCAATAGCATCAAAGGAGAAAAATGGCTTAGAACATCTAAAGGTGATATGTCTCCATCCAACTCTGTATTGTTGTCTCAAGAATGGACTGCTGCTTCACAAATAAGTGAGATTCCATTCATTGATCAAGATTACTATGGCGAAGAACTACTTTCTTTCAAGAAAGAACTAAAAATGCTGGGTGTTTTGGTGGAATTCAATCAGAGTTACCAGTTTGTTATAGACAACCTCAAGTCTTCATCTTCGTTGTCTTGTTTGTCATCTG
>NC_037533.1:18382686-18393887 GCF_001531365.2 Cynara cardunculus var. scolymus | reverse complement strand
GTTCGATGAGGAAGCAGTTGATTTCCTTATGAAGACCAAGAATTTGCAAGTCTTTGTGGAGGATCACAACTACCTCTCTACTCTCTCTTCTTAACAAACAGGTTTGTTTTACGTTAAATTTATGGCTACAATTTCTATAACTCTATTTTCCATTTTTCACTTACATTTTCTGTTTTAAAAGCAGGAGAATGCATGCTGTGAAGTGGTTCAAAGGGTTGATTTACCTGAGCTTTCTGGGGTTGATATCTTCTCTTATATATCTATCTATCTCTATTATTGTAATGAGCTTAATTTTGAATGTTTTGCAAATCATGAAAATGGTCTTTTCTTGCTAAACCTCTCTGACATGGTTCATACTTTTTGTACGTCACTTTTGCATCCATATGAATCAAAGAATATGTCATATTGTTTGCGCATTTGTATCCAAGTATCAAAATCAAAGGGGCGTTAATACTCTACGTAGTCACGTACATGCTTCTCGATCAAGACTAACTATTTCACATTTTCTTTTTTGTTATAAAATATAAAAACGTGACATGATATGATTGAATGTGAAATGATTATAAAATCGGGTTTTTTTTTTTTTTTGCTTCTTTGAATGTTATCATTTTATGCATCAAATAAAATGGTATGTTTTAATGTTAAAAGGCAATTTTTCTCATAAGAAGATATCCGAATTCGTGATCATATCCATCTATGATTTGTATTTTAATAGACTTGATTTGGTAGATATTTTTTTTTGGATATTTAATTAGGACTGAATCATCGGGGTGTCTTTTCTTATATTTCTCAGAAACTTTCCTTTTCACAATTAAGAAGAGTAGAACTAGAAGGTTGATACATTTGAAAGTGTACACTCGTTTTGGGACATGACAGTATACATGTGGGAAATTGACTAAAATAGTCAATTTTATCAACCGAATTCTATTTTTAGCCTTTTTTTTAATTGAATTTCTATATTAATGGACTTAAGGCAAATGCTTTATACATTTTGTGTAAACTTGATTTTGAGAGAAAATAGAAATTTTTACTAAAGGATCCAAAGAGTCCCCCTGCCCTCTCCCCTTTAACGTGAAAAATGGCATTTGGCTAAAATAAGAATTTGGCTTAAAAAATGTCTATAAAATGAAGTTAATTATTAGAACAATGAAGTTGGTAGGAGAAAAAAAGTATGTTTTTTTCCTTTTCCTTTTTAAAGGCAAAAAGTAAGCGTATTTGCATCTAATAATATCATATTATGTATCAAATTAAATGGTATGTTTTAATGTTTAAAGGCAAATTATATCTGAATTTGTGAACATATATGCATGCCCACCTATGAATACTGTTTTAATAGAGATTTGTTTTGGTAGATTTTTTTTTTGACAATCAATTATTGAATTTAAGGGGGTGTCTTTTCTTATATTTTTCACACCGAAATCGAACTCTTAATGATAGAACATGAAGTTTTGATCGTATAATTTGTTTTTCTACTATTACAGTTTATACAACAAAAAATAATCAAAGTTTTATTTTATTTCAGTTAAAGGATTTAATGAAAACATTGTTTTAAAAAAGATAAAATAATTAATGAGAACTTACAATCACATATTATGTTATAAATCAAAACAAATATCATGCTTAACAAAAGCAGACATATTTATAGTCACTAGAAGAGTACTCGTGTAATACAATATATTCATTTTAATGTTTCGTTTTATTTTTTGTTTTTGTGGATATAATATGGTTTATGTGGTTTTTAGAAAAACAATGTTTTTACCTTTTGAATAAAAATAAATTTAAAGATATCATAAATTTTAAAATATATATCAATATTAATATTAAATTAACTATTTAAAAGTTTTCGTTTTTTGGTACAATTTCTTTGATTCAAAATTTTAATTTAGATTTAGATTTAATATTTTGGTCTTAANAAGAGGCACGAAGCCGTTAGCCGTTTAGTGGCGGTAGACGCTCTGGAGACGTTAAAGCCGACGACGGTTGGCTATCGGCTGTCGTTATCTTGTGGAGATGTGGTGGAAGTGGAAGTGAATCGAATGATACGTTGGGACAAGCAGAAGTCGAAATTGTTTATGCAGAAGTTGGAGAGATGTAATGCAGGATACAAAGATGTAATGGAATATGGTTCTCATTTTGGTGAAGTAGTAGCGAAAGGTGTGTTGTGGGAGAATGAAGAGTTCGTGGGAGAGCTTTCTGAACTCATCCGATTGGGTTTTCTGGTGGAGTTCGATGAGGAAGCAGTTGATTTCCTTATGAAGACCAAGAATTTGCAAGTCTTTGTGGAGGATCACAACTACCTCTCTACTCTCTCTTCTTAACTAACAGGTTTGTTTTACGTTAAATTTATGGCTACAATTTCTATAACTCTATTTTTCACTTACATTTTCTGTTTTAAAAGCAGGAGAATGCATTGGTTCAAAGGGTTGATTTACCTGAGCTTCCTGGGGTTGATATCTTCTCTTATATATCTATCAATCTATCTCTATTATTGTAATGAACTTAATTTTTAATGTTTTGCAAATCATGAAAATGGTCTTTTTGTACGTCACTTTTGCATCCTTATGAATCCAAGAATATGTCATATTGTATGTGCGTTTGCATCTAAGTATCAAAATCCAAGGGTCGTAAATACAGGCCCGTTCCTGACATTTTATGGGCCCTGGGCGAACGTAAAAACAGGGCCCACCGCAAGAAACAAGGCTTTTAGCAACGACTTTTGTTGTCGTTAAAAGTCCATTTATCATTAGAAATAGTATATAACAACATGTCGTCGCTATAACTTGTGGCGAAAACATGTCGTCGCTAAAAGACGAATCGTCAAAGCTCACTTTTCTTGTAGCGACCATCGGTAAGTACGAATAAATGTTTTTTATTAATATAAAATTGAGTACAAAAAATGCTAATAATTTACTGAGATAATAAATCTTATTTATCTTTATTATAGATATATAAGAGAATACTTAAATTTACGTACTTCTTATTAGGTAATTTGAAACCAAGATTATAAAAACTATGATTGATAAATTAACAAGAAATATGTGTTATTTTGATACAAAAAGAGAATCCGTATGAATGAAGTAATCGTGAAGGTCTATGAGATATTAATAATAAAGAAGATTATCAATGTTTTCTAGATAAGTAGACAAAAGAGGATCAATAAGAATATGAAAGAGAAGATGATCTATTGAGATCCAATAAAAATAAATAATGAATTAAACATATAATATGCAAACTCAACAAATAATTGTTTGAACACTTAAATAGAATATTGTTGTGTGGTGGAAACCAATAAAAGATACATAAGTTAAACAAATGATGAAAATACTTAAATTCTACTTTCCTTCTTTTTTGCTCAACTAAAATAAGATATTAAGATCAAAAGTTTATGGAACATGACATATATAAGAGACATAAATAAATATATCTAGTAGAAAAAATTTATTGATTAATCACAAAACCATAAAACACGTCATAAATTATAAGGATAGTATATTGATTGTCAAATAATAAAAAAAATATTTTATGTAGAAGCAAAAATAGATAACAATAGTCAACAAAAACAATTAGAACGACATAACCAAATAGCAATAGTTAATAGAAGCAGAAAATGATAAAAATATCCAACAAAAATATATAGCAATAGCAAGCACGTGATATTAACGTTGAATTGTTGAAGCACGAAAACAATCAAGCATATAGAGATAGCAAAAACCAATATTATTGGACCTTGTTGGAGATAAAAAAATAATTAGAGAGACAATAAATAATAGCATATAATGAATGACCAATTTTTTTTTTAATTTTCTTCTCCAATGTAATTAGTCGATATATTTTTGGACCCTTATTATCTACTAAATTCTTTTTGCCTTTTATTATATGATACAATTTGTTGAGTTTTTTAAATTTATTAAATTCTTTTAGACTACTATTGTATTTTAATAGAAAAATTTGGGCCTTGGACGTGCGCTTGTGCTGCCCTCCCCCAGGGACGGCCCTGCGTAAATACCTTATGTACTCACACATGCTTCTCGACCAAGACGAAATATTTCACTTTTTTTTTTCTTGTAAAACGATCATAAAAACGGGTCTTTTTTGCTTTGAATGTTATCAATTTATGTATCAAATAGATTTGTATGTTTTAAAGAATAAAGGGCAAATTATCTTATGAGAAAGGTATTTGAATTTGTCATTATGCCTATTTATGAATTGTATTTTAGTAGAGAATTGATCTTTCTTTTGACATTCGGTAAGGATTGAAAAATTTCACTTTAAAAGAGTGTCTTTCTCATTTTAATTCATCGAAATCCAACTCTTATTGATAAAACATAAAATATTAAAACAGAAATTAATCAAATATATATATTTGTATTATTTGAGTTTAATGACATATTATGTTATAAATATCATGCTTTAACACATTTATATTCATAATATGTAAAATATTTTATAAAGTTAATATTCCATTAAAAATCTATTATTCTTTTCGTGGTAAAACCTCCGTACAACACTTTCCTCTCTACCAATCACCAACCTTACCTTCCTCCCAAAGCTAATCCCTTCTTTCTCTTTCACATACACATACACATACACATAAAACAAATTTAGAGGTATTAAGTAACGACTAATCTGAATAAAAATAAAAGAAACTGTTTTGTTATTTCATTGGTGATTGAATAGGATCCAGAATTTTAACATCGGTCGGTTGATTGAAAATTGAATCAAAATATCAGTTGAATCTAGTGTCATCCAATGGTGATATCCATTAGATGAAGTCGATTCAATCCAATCATATACTGATTAGATTGTATCAGATATTTAATGTTAGTTGGATCGGATCAGATAACAAAATCTATCATCTAATAGATGATTATATCGGATCCGATCCAATTAATTCCATTGGATTTCAACTGATAAAGACACTTGTTACTTGACTCGACTCAACTAGTTTCTAACCACATGAAAAACCTTGGTGTTGACATGTAATTAACTCATATAAAAGGGACCAAAACTGTAATTTATCAAAAAGCTATGGAAAAAGATACCCAGGAGACTCATCATTGAAGACGAAGACAAAGACGAAGACTAGTGTCGATTCCCCACTCTTTTGCGTTGCTCCAATCACCATCCATTCCTTCCTCACCAAGCTCCTCTCTCTCACTCAGTATATATTCAATGTCCAACGGTAAGGTTTATGTCTGTGTTCATTGTTTGTTTTAACTACGAGTTATTAGGAAGACGAAGTGTGCATTGTTCGTTGTTCATCGGTAATGGCGTCCACGACTATGACGGCGAGGGAACATGTGGAGGAGATACGGAGGACGAAGTTTTCCATCGGTGGAGACCCGAATCCCTTAACGGAGGATCTTCATCAGGCGGTTAAGAATCTGTCTGCTGAGCTTTACGCTAAAGACGTCCACTTCTTCATGGAACTAATCCAGGTTTTTATATAAGCATATATCGTCCATTATCTATTGTTTTGTTTCACACACGCTGTTTTCACTACACATTTTTTGTTTTTAAGAGTAATGTCTTTGATTTTAAATCTCTGTATTTAGTTCATCGTGGTTGATCAATCATTGCCTTTTGGTTTCGTAACTTGATCGGTTCTTGCTTTTTTGTTTTGGAATTTGATCGATTCTTGCTTTTTTGGTAGGATACCGCAAATTTTATTAACAAATGACATGCATTTGCATTTCTGCTAAYAATTTATTTCTGGTTTTTCGGAAAAWTTTGGATTAACTGGTTAATTTATAGATCTGTAAGGTTGAGGTTGATGATTGATCAACGATGCTTCGAGACTGGATTTTTTTTAAAAGTTGTGGTTTGGTTGAAATTTGTTTCACAGAACGCGGAGGATAACGAGTATCCGGAAGGGGTTGATCCATCATTGGAATTTGTGATCACGTCAAAGGACATAACAAACACCGGAGCTCCGGCGACGTTGTTAGTATTCAATAACGAGAAAGGGTTTTCCCGTAAGAACATCGATTCGATTTGTAGTGTTGGTCGATCTACCAAGAAAGGTCTTCGTAAGCGTGGTTATATTGGCGAGAAAGGTACTTCTCATTTTTTATTATATTGTTGACTCATTCAGCTCATATAGTTCAGGCCCGTTCCTGACATTTTTTTAGGCCCTGGACGAGAAGTAGAAGGGGCCTCGATAAATACGATATTTTTTTAATATATATTGTTTTTATCATTAAAAATAATATTGAATTCATATAAAATCGTTTTTCCAAGTATTTTTGGACGCAAAATCAACCAGTACTCATTTCTAAATTAATGTTATCTAATAGAACATTTTTATGTAGTATCGGTAATTTGTTTCATCATCAAAAACATTTTATGATATACTTTTGGTACATAGAATGACATCATTTGAGGTTACAAAGTCAATTCTTCTTATTTTCGAGTGACACTATGGAAATCAATATAAATAGGTTGGTTTTTCATGTTCCCATGTTAATGTTTTTTAACATCATTTTAAACTTTTATATTATGTTTTCGAATTTGGAAAGATTAACATCATTTTAAACTTTTATATCATGTTTTCGAATTTAGGAATATTAATACCATTTTAAACTTTTATATTATGTTTTCGAATTTGGGAAGAAAGAAAAAAATAAAAAAGGAAAAGAAAAATAAAAGAAAGCAAGAAAAATAAAGTTTTTTATTTGTGTTTTTAATAGAGACGAGAGCGGAAGGAAAAATAATGAAATAAAAATAAAATTTGATATAATTTTTTTCCTTTTCTTCCTCTATTGTTTTCCTTTCTTTCCTATGTAAAAGAAGATTCAAAAACATAGGGTTAGGGTTAAAACAAACTTTTCTATAATTATCGATTATATAAATTAAAAAACTTATGTTGGTGATAGTTTAAGATTTTACTCATCTTTTAGATATAGAATAGTACATACGATTTATACACTCAATATTAGATAATAAAGAACAACTATGAAAAAACTATTATAGTTTTTATTATTCTAAATATAGATATAAATTGTACCGTCTTATATGGTTGGTAATATTTTCAAAAGATAGGGGTTTTTATTAGCTAATAACAAGAAAATCTATCATATTCTAATATAAAAATAGAATTCACACAAGAATGGAACAATCCAAAAAGTCGATGAGAGATAAATTATGGAGAATATATCAAAGTTTTTGAAGCGAGTAGTTTTAGATGTCGGTTTTAGATAAAAAGAACTTAAAAAACATTAAATAATATTATATAATGAACGACAAATTAACCTCTTTATATATTTTTTTCTTCAATATATTTAATTCATACATGTTTGGGTCTTTAGTAGTTAATGTAGTACCAAAATCTTTTCTTATCATATTAGATACTATTTTTTTTGTTTCTTTTTACTAATATTTTTGAACTACTATTATATATATTAAAAAAATTTGGACCCCTAATTTTTATGGGCCCTGAACGTACGCCCGACCCACCCTCCCCAGGGACGGCCCTGATATAGTTTAGATTGCAGTCAATTGAAGTCCTTAATTGTGGTAAAATGGAATCGTAAGCCTGTTGATGATCTGCTATATTTATTTCATTTAGCTGTTTGCGACTGCTAATTGGTTGTCTACGTTTTCCTCAGGTATTGGATTTAAAAGCGTATTTCTGATAACTGCTCAGCCATACATTTTCAGTAACGGCTACCAGATAAGGTTTAACGAAAGACCATGCCAGCATTGTAATGTTGGTTATATNTTATATTTTAAATGATATGTTATCTTGTATTTGATTATGTTCATCTACATTTAGTTATACGAATTTATAAATAAAGTGTTAATAAGTTGTATTTACGTAAAATTTATTTGTAATCTTAAATTTTAATAATTTTTAAAGGTTTTGTTAAATTCTTTATAATATAGTATAGATGACATATAAATGTATATTAAATATTTTTTTAAATTAAAAGTCCATTATTCTTTTCGTGGTAAAAAAAAAAGGTAAACCTCCGTACAACACTTTCCTCTCTATCAATCACCAACCCTTCCTTCCTCACAAAGCTATTCCCTTCTTTCTCTCTCTTTCCCAACCAACTGTTTGTTTAGAGGTATTAAGTAATAATTAATGTGAATGAAAATTAAAAAAACTGTTTTTTTTTTATTTCTAACTATCCAGTTCTTGCCGAGTTCGGGTTTGACTCAACTTTGGGAACGTGCAGAAAGTTATCTTATCCAATTTCATCCTTCCAATCGAAATTAGACCGACCAATCATAATCGGATGTCCATTGGTAATTGGATAGGATCCAGAATTTTAACATCCGAATTGAATCGGCCGGTTGATTGAAAATTGAATCAAAATATCAGTTGAATCTAGTCTCATCCAATGGTGATATCCATTGAATGAAGCCGATCTAATCTGATTCAATCTAATTATATATTGATTAGATTAGATCGAATATTTAATGTTAGTTGGATTGGATCAGATAACAAAATCTATCATAGAATAGATGATTGTATCTGATCCGATCCAATTAAATCTATTGGATTTCAACTGTTACTTGACTCGACTCAACTAGTTTACAACTTGATGAAAAACCTAGGTCAAAATAGAAAAAAGAAATTTAGAAGGGTTGACATGTAATTAACTTATATAAAAGGAACCAAAACTGTAATTTATCAAAAAGCTATGGAAAAAGATCCCAAAGAGACTCAGCATTGTAGACGAACACGAAGACTACAGTCGGTTCCCCGCTCTTTTGCGTTGCTCCAATCACCATCCATTCCTTCCTCACCAAGCTCCTCTCTCTCACTCAGTATATATTCAATGTCCAACGGTAAGGTTTATGTCTGTGTGTTCATTGTTTGTTTTAACTTCGAGTTATTAGGAAGACGAGGTGTGCATTGTTGGTTGTTCATCGGTAATGGCGTCCACGACTACGACGGCGAGGGAACATGTGGAGGAGATAAGGAGGACGAAGTTTTCCATCGGTGGAGACCCGAATCCCTTAACGGAGGATCTTCATCAGGCGGTTAAGAATCTGTCTGCTGAGCTTTACGCTAAAGACGTCCACTTCTTCATGGAACTAATCCAGGTTTTTATATAAGCATATATCGTCCATTATCTATTGTTTTGTTTCACACACGCTGTTTTCACTACACATTTTTTGTTTTTAAGAGTAATGTCTTTGATTTTAAATCTCTGTATTTAGTTCATCGTGGTTGATCAATCATTGCCTTTTGGTTTCGTAACTTGATCGGTTCTTGCTTTTTTGTTTTGGAATTTGATCGATTCTTGCTTTTTTGGTAGGATACCGCAAATTTTATTAACAAATGACATGCATTTGCATTTCTGCTAAYAATTTATTTCTGGTTTTTCGGAAAAWTTTGGATTAACTGGTTAATTTATAGATCTGTAAGGTTGAGGTTGATGATTGATCAACGATGCTTCGAGACTGGATTTTTTTTAAAAGTTGTGGTTTGGTTGAAATTTGTTTCACAGAACGCGGAGGATAACGAGTATCCGGAAGGGGTTGATCCATCATTGGAATTTGTGATCACGTCAAAGGACATAACAAACACCGGAGCTCCGGCGACGTTGTTAGTATTCAATAACGAGAAAGGGTTTTCCCGTAAGAACATCGATTCGATTTGTAGTGTTGGTCGATCTACCAAGAAAGGTCTTCGTAAGCGTGGTTATATTGGCGAGAAAGGTACTTCTCATTTTTTATTATATCGTTGACTCATTCAACTCATATAGTTTAGATTGCAGTCAATTGAAGTCCTTAATCTATATATATATATATATTAAAGAAGAAACCACTATGTATGACGTGGCTTCTTCTAAAATCTAGAAGCTTATTTATCTTTTTTCTCCTTTTTTTGTTTTTTAAAATACTAATTAAGTTAAAGACTATTATACCCCTACAAGCAAATTGTATATTTCATAATAGATGAGATCATTTGGTAATTTTGCATCCAACTAAGTTTAACCTCCCAAATTATTCAACTTTTTAATAAGCATTTTAAGATAAGTTTAACCCCCTAGACTATTCAACTTCTTCTTAATAGATATTTATTTTATTTATTATTGCAATTGATTTACCTTCTCCAACTTTTTATCTYTTCATCTCTTTATTTCTCAATCTCTTCCTCTTGATATAGTTTGACATAAATTGCTATCAAGAAACAATTGATTATGTTCTTAAAAATATTCTCACAAAGGAAAAACCAAGATTGATGACATGATTTCTCCTAAAGGTTAGAAATTATTTTTTTTCTCATTTATCCTTATTTTAATCTTTATTTTTTCTAATTTTCATTATAATTTCTATAAAGATTTTTCATTTAACACAATCCTTTTATTTTTCTTAGCTTTTCTTCATGAATTGTTTATCTTTCAATTTTTTTTTCTCCATCTCTATCACTTAATTGTTTTTTATTTCATAAATTTTATTCTTTTTCAACAAATCTATTTTTAAGTTTATTCGACAAGACTAATTCAGATATGCATTTCTTCTTATTTTTGTTAGGATTTTGGGATTTWGTTTTTTTACTTTTCTCTTCTATAATTTTCTTAAATTTTCTCAATGAAACCGATAATTTGTTCTTGACAACGCTTTTAGAGTTTTGATGACAACATGGTCGATGATGGAATGTTATGACAATAATGGTTCGATGATGAAATCTTGAAAATACTACAAACTATGATGTAGCCTCAACAAACTTCAACATTTTTTTAATGGTTATCTTTTTTCAAGTATATTTTGAGAAAACTAATATGTGTAAAGGAAAAACATATTATGGCAATAATGGTCCGATGATGAAATCTTGAAAGTACTATAAACTATGATGTGGCCTCAACAAACTTAAATATGTTTTTTTACTGGTTTTCTTTTTTCAATTTGACTACCCATTTCTTTTCTAGGGAATATATTAATCGCAGAGACAATGGAATTTTCATAATGATTGAAGATACCTCTGACATTACTTGCGAATAAAAAGTATATTTTAGATTACTAATATGTGTAAATGAAAAACCAAGATTGATGATATCGCTTCTCCTAAATGTTAGAAACCTATTCAYCTTTTTTCTCATATATCCTTCTTTTATTTTATTTTTTCTAATTTCCATTATAATTTTTATAAACATTTATTATTCATTTATTTTGCATTTAACGCAATCCTTTCATTTTTCCTAGCTATTCTTCATAAATTGTTCATCATTCAATATATATATATA
>NC_037533.1:18375749-18379888 GCF_001531365.2 Cynara cardunculus var. scolymus | reverse complement strand
CATTTTGGCTACAAACGTCCGAATGAGTGCTTGCTTTTCAATTCTAAATGGGATCGTTACTTGAAGCCGAATGTTGGTCCTTTCATCGATGAAGCATTCTATGGACCAGCGATCAGATCTTATTCAGAAGAGCTCAAAGTTGTAGGAGTTGTAACCGATATCAACATGGGATGCAACTTGCTCGCTGATTACGTCGGCTGTAACTCTGATTTCGTAACCATTTGTCAAATCTACACTTACTTATCTGATCATAAGTGGGAGCCTGTTGATGACGATGACCGATTGATATGGATCTCAAGAGGAATTGACAGTGGAGTATGGGTGATGCCTCAAGAATGTGTTCTTTACGACAAAAACAATCTATTTGGGGATCAGTTGATTGTTTTGGAGAAATTCGAGTATCCGAAGAACATTCTAAACTTCTTTGCAAGAGTTTTCGGTGTGAAAGTCCATCCCTCAGTTGACGATTACTGCAAGCTGTGGACGACGTGGGAAAGTTCAAAACGACAAATAACGCACGACGAATGCTGCGCTTTTTGGGAGTTTGTCGTTGGAAACTGGAACTCGAAAACTGAAGATACGTTCAGGGAGAACTTATCGAAGCTCCCTGTTTTAGATCCTGCTTCTGGTGGAATTATTCTCTCCGACAAATGCGACGTATTCATCGGCGACGATCTTTTCTTGATGGACCTCTTTCGTAGCTCTTCTCGTCCCATATTTGTATGGTATCCTCCGAAATCGCTCACCCGAACTAAGCTTGTCGATATCTACAGAAAACTTGGTGTCTGTACCCTGTCTGAATCGGCAGAGAAAACCATATCCGATCTCGATCTTGTTGAATCTGAGCTTGTAAATTCAAGCGACAAGATTACAAAAAGGGGTTTGTTTAAACTCATCCTCGGTTTTCTTGCTGATCCGAGATCAAAACTGGAGGTCGAAAAGAGACACGAAGCCGTTAGCCGTTTACTGGCGATAGATGTTTTTGAGACTGTGAAACCGATGAGGGTCAGGTATAGCTTATGGTTATCTTGTGGAGAAGTAGTTGAAAAGCAGGCAGAGCGAATGATACGTTGGGATAAGCAGAACTCGAAATTGTTCATGCAGAAGCTGGATAGATGCAAGGCCGGTTACAAAGATGTGATGGAGTATGGTTCTCATTTTGGTGAAGTAATAGCAGACGGTGTGTTGTGGGAGAATGAAGAATTGGTGGGCGAGCTTTCTGAACTCATCAGGTTGGGTTTTCTTGTGGAGTTTGATGAAGAAGCAGTTGATTTCCTGATGAAGACCAAGAATCTGCAAATCTTTGTGGAGGATCAACACTTCCTGTCTTCTATCATCTCCTTAAAATAGGTATATGTACAAATCCATAAACTTATAAACCAGTTTTTATATAACTGTGGAAATACACAGTTTTAGATATGAAAACCGGTTTGTAAGTATGTTGGTGTTATCGTTTTTTCGTCCACTCGTTTCTATTTAATTTCACTTGGTGTGTATTAATATTAAATGTTATTTTTATTGCAAGAACTAACGGTAACAAACACAATCGATGTGGCTAGGAAACAACCGTCAAGCAAGAGTATCAAAACGAATATAAGAATTAAAATAAATTAATCACATAAAAAATTGCTGTTTAAGTGGGCGTGTAAATTATAGTGTTAAGACTCCTATTGGTAAGCGCTTACCAGGTAAGCATTTGGGTAAACGCCCCCTAAGAATGTGGTCTCAACTCTTGGCACAATGCTTGTTGCTAATTTTATCAGTTGTAATTGTCGCTAATTTTATCTATTAACGGTTGTTGTAACTGTTATGCAGTTACATATTAACCACCAAGTTGTTTGTATCCGTTGATCTCTCTTAAAAATATATATACCAAGTTTGTGTATAAAAATGTATGGATTATCTCGGTACCAATTTCTTGTTTAATCTAAAGGGACTGTTTACTAAACACTTACTTGGTAAGTTCTTACCGGATGAATTTTCTTATTGGATGAACATGAGAAGGGTTAAGAATCTTAGCGGGTAAGAGCAATGAGTTTTACCTGGTAAGTAAGGATGACGACTCTTACCCAGTAATTTGTTGCATTCGATATGTTTTGATGTATTATAATATTACGTGTAAAAATAAATTTAATGTTAGAATCCTATAGGTAAGCATTTACCGGATAAGCAATTGGGTAAACGGCACCTAAGACAATCCAAAAGCAAAATATAGCATTCAAAGAGTGATTCCAAATTCACGATCTAACAATTTTTCAATGTTTACAATTTGATATAACAACTCTAATTTGCAGCCCTCAAAATTGTTAAGAGGTGAATCTTGTTTGGCAAAAAAAAGTTTGTTTCTTAATGATTCTAAAACTCTCTGAATGATTTTGTATCATGTGCCTCTCTTAACCATTCCTCGTTCTAATTTCATTGTAAACAATTGTCAAACAATTATATTTCATTTTTCATTATATGATAGTATCTTAATCATTCTCACTACTTAATCATTTTTCATCAAACCATTCAACAACCGTCAACATTCCTTTAATAAAATATTTTCATGGTATTATGAGATAATTTCTAATAATACTCTACATGTTGTAATTAAGTATTAATTAATATTTTTTTAAACGATTATTAATTAATAATGAAATATTACATTAGTAATTTTTTCAAAAGTAATATTTAATCAATAATTAAATACTTTATTATAAATATATTTAATTAATGACAAATAAACAGTTGTTGGGCATAATCGAAAGAAAGGGACAAACCTCTTCGAGTTACTCTAACTCAATCCAGTCTTTTTCAATAAGCTCTTAAAGAACTAAGATAACTTATAGTTGTCAAATATAACTAGGGACATGATTGGTAAATTACTAATCTACCCTTGTCAAATTAAAACGCTCTAACCTTCCACAATCTTTCACCTACCTTCCTCATTCTCCTCTGTTCGATTCAGTATCATTTGTGTACCAAACACACCCTTATGGAATAAGAGATCTTAATCTGAGTGATATCAGTGATTGAAAAACTGGTCCCCTCTCTTACTATCAGTGCTTGTAACGATAAAATGAATAATCAGCTCTAAACTATAGTGATATAATATATAATTTCTTCTTATTTGGCATGCAACTAATAGATGTTATGATTTGCAAATATCAAATACAGATAAAATCTGATTCTTTTCGTTATTTCGTTAGCAACTCGATGTGATACAAATACAATCCCTCATTCTTATTGAAGTCGTCGGATACAAGACTAAAGAATGGTTGCTATATTAAAACTTCATTTTTGGTAACGGATGTTGTTCCTAAACTTCGGAAACTCGGATGTGGACCCTCACCTTTGTCATTTCACAGCAGATTTCGACGTTAAGTTTTTCAGTTAACTTCATTTACTTGAGGGACTAGAAGTAATTGCTTTTTATGTAAAACAATATTACTGTCGTTCCAAAATAAGTGTTTGTATTTATATTTGTCTAAAAATAATTATCTATTTCTAAACAGATAACTAAATTTCCAAAATTACCCTTAACGCACAAATATCTAAGAGTTGATAAGTTATGTATATTAACTATGGGTGAAATTGTCATTTGGTTAAGTAAATAATATAAGAGTAGATTACATTATTCGTCCATGTAGTTTGCAAAAAATTACGGATTTCGTCCTTGTGGTTTCAAAATTTTGGTTTTTATCCCTATGGTTTGCAATTCATTTCTATTTTCGTCATTGAGGTTGAAACACTACTTTTAAATATGAAGGACTAAAATAGAAAGAAATTGTGAACCCTAGGGATGAAAAAAAAAACAATAAACATTAAACTATAAGGACAAAAAATTAACAAATTATAAACCATAAGAATGAAAATTTGCGATATTACAATTTTGTTATTTTATATAAAAATAGCAATATATCATAAAGTTAAGTGGTTGTTTGGTTCAGGCTGGAAAATAAAAATATAAATGAAAATGAAAACAATCTCAGCTTAACCTGGAATGAGAATGATCCCAGTTTATCCGGTCAGTAACTAATGTTGACTCAATCTACACTCTTATTCAATAAGCTCTTGCTCAATTTAAATTAGTAACCTATCCTTAATTTGTTTCAATTTCACCCTATGGTCTATGTGTGTGTATATATATATATATA
>NC_037533.1:18368395-18373889 GCF_001531365.2 Cynara cardunculus var. scolymus | reverse complement strand
GTTAGTTACACGAATTCAAATATGGAGCTTTAATAAGTTGTACATACGCACAATTTACTTGTAATCTTAAGTTTTAAGTAATATGTATTAATAAACAGTAATTTACGTATAAAAAGTGGTTTTTAAAAGTTTTTGTCAAATGATTTATAATATAGAATATTTTTTTTTAATATATAATTTAATTTAAGTTTAATAATAAAACAATTTATTTTTGGTTTAATATTATAAATTTTATAAAGATAATAATTAAGTATTCTGTTAGAATTTAATGATTATACTAATTATATTGTAGATTTTTTATATTTAAAATGAGATGTTTATCCTGTATTTGATTGTGTTTATCTGCAGTTAGTTACACGAATTCAGATATGGATGAAATCGGATAGGAGTGAAATCGTCTAGGGATGAACTGTTTTAAGAGTTTTTAAGAGTCTTAGCCAAATTCAACCAATCATAATTTTTCATTTTGTTCATTTTTTTTTAATTATAAGAGGTTGATTAATCATTTTTATTGTGAAGGGTGTTATCATCATCTTCATTATTTTAATTTTAGAGAAATACATGAAACAATTTAATTAAAATTTCATTAAGTATTATATAAAACAATCGGATAAGGGTGGTTTGCACGGTTTGTTCAAATTGGACGGTTTGCATTTGATCGCTTATCTATATGTATATAGGAGGTTTACTTGGCAAACCATCCATTTCGTACAAACCATACAAACTAATCACATTCATCCATTTTTTTGATGAAAGACCAAGATTGAAACAAACTAAATAAGTAAAGTAAAAAAAAAAGAATTCATATTGAAGATACGGAAGGGTAAAACGGGGAAAAACATGTTCTATGAACATGTTTCATTACAACTGTTATACCTATGAACCTGATGCAATCATATATGACTTATGAACTTGTTTCATTACAGCTGTTATACATATGAACCTGATGTAATTGTATATGACCCTGTTTCCTTGAACTGTTTGAGCTTGTTTCATTGGAAATTAGTGACGACTTTTTAAACAAAATTATCATGATGATTTTTTTCAGAAATTTTAATTCAATATATATATCATCCATATTTATATAAATATCATGTTCTTACTAAACTTATCTATTAATAATTAAATAATTACCATACATAACTATTGTAAATTCAAATGACCGTAATACCCTTATTAATTAAAAATAAATAATCGGATTTATATGATTGGTTGTAATTAGTTTGTATAAATTAGAATGGTTTATATCTGATCGTTCCGCTCTCTCTTTATATATATAAATTTAAAGAAAGAAACATTTCTAATAATACCCACAAAAAAATTCAAACGAAACTTATTACGGTTTTTCTCGAAAACGAAAAAAAATGAAAACCCTAATGGTTTCATATTCATTATTCTTCTTGATTTTATGACTTTCTAATTGAGGAAACCTCACGAGTGACCACACTTGAACCACAAGATGATGATGATGATGGTCCATGTTGATCATCATCATCATCATCATCATTCATCATCATCAAACCATGATTCAGAAGCTCTTTCTGTGGAGTTAAACCACTTGACAATGGCTTCTTCCCATCTGCAACTCCTACATTTCTACTTCTTTTGTTCAAGTATACGTGACATAGAACCCAATTTCCCATTTGAATCCAAGATCTCTGCGAAAAATGAACCACGGAAATAAACGATCAGAATTTTGCGTATTTGCTTCGTAAAATTAAGACTGATTGACTGAATTGACCACAAGAGTGGTGTCTGATTGGTTTGAGCTTGACTCCAAAGTCAAAAGTACCAGGAGGCCTTAGGTTCAAATCCAAGGAAGAATAAAAATCTCCTTGTGGCCACGGAGATATATTTTGTGTTCTATTTTTAACGCATATAATAATTAGTACACGTTACCTGATCATCAGATGTGGTTTTAGGCGAGCAAGGTGAATGAACGAGACGATATTCGTGCATAATCCAAGAGGTTCTCGTGGGTGAGTTCCCGTGCAATGACTTTCCTTTGTAGAAAACGAGCGTTTTCTTCATCCCCGTAATGATCTCTGTTTTTCTCATGTTCGGATTGTTGTAACAACACCGTGTGATATGTCTGTCGAAACCTGTTGCTTTCCAGTATCCATCGTCGCTTGCTCTGTTGGATCTATGTCCATTGCCATACTTGGCTTCCTTCTTGCTAAAGAAGTACCTATCTTGCTCCCAATCCCCTATTTCAACATCGAATTTCAAAATTCAAAAAGCGCACGAAAAGATGACAATGCATTTAGCGACGCAAAAGGACGTCGCGATAGCTAAAGAACTTTAGCAATGCTTATGGCATTGCTAAAGACACGCGACCTAACATACAATTTCTTTTTAGATTAAATTACGATTTCCGTCCATGTGGTTTGTTAATAATTTCAATTTTCGTTTATGTGGTTTAGAAATTCCGATTTTCGTCCCTATGGTTTGTAATTTATTGTTATTCACATCCCTAGACTAATTTCTACTTTTTAAGTACAAGGGATCAAAACAATAAAGAATTGAAAATCACAAAGACTGAAACAAGAATGAATTGTAAATCATAAGAATGAAAATTACAACAGGGACGAAAACCGCAAATTTTTAAACCACAAGGACGAAAATCGTAACTTTTAACAAACCACAGAGACGAAAAACGTAATTTACTCTTCTTTTTAAGTGCAACAGAAGACTGCATTGCGTCCTAAATTAACTATCGCGATATCTTGTGAGTCTTGGGCTTTTAGCACGGATATGAGATTAACAACGAGAATTCATCCCGTGTTTTCACTTTCTTTGTTAAAAGCATGAACGTTGTAGCAATCAATATTAAAAAAAAAACCCATTTCTAAAATGTCATCAATATAAATACTAACCGGACCAAGGGTCATTGGTCCAGCAGCAGTACAACCCAACCTCTACTAACTGGACCAAGGGTCATTGGTTCAAGGCTTACAAAAGTGAGAAACTGTATGAGTTTTGTCGTACATAAAATATTACATAGTTCAAAAAGGATATACTGACCAGGTAAGTCCCAAGGATTGAATTTGCAAATGTTGGCAATTTCATGGACGATGGAAGCAGGCAGAGGGCACGAGAAGACCTTACGGATCAGATACTGAAACACGATCTCTTGGTCAGTCGGCTGGAACCTGAACCCGGGTGGCAACTTGGTAGCTCCATCTCTAACAAAATTGAACCTTGATATCTCCATGTTAACCTTTTCTCCATGCTCATTTTGATGAGTTGACATCAAAAAAGGGGGTTGTGTAAAGAAGAAGAAATGGTCAAGTCATGAGTTGAAGTAGTGAAGTGTATGTTTGGTGTTTATATATTGTTGTAATAGTATCAAACTAAAAGGCTTTTCTTTTTCATCTATTTGGAACATATCCCATTTGGTACTTCTCCCTTAAGTTTTGTAAGCATAATATGCACACCCAGTGCATGAATAAGTATTTTAAATGATGTTTTAAGACATGTATTTTGAATACTTTTTTGTATTTGAATTGTTAAAGTAAAAAAAGCAGAAATGTTTTTTTGTTACTTTAAACTTAGCTTTGGGATTATGGTTTCTTTAAAAAGCATGCTTTGAGTTGTTTGCATTAAACATGTCTCACAAATGCAATTGCCTTTCTTGATTTCTTTCACTTTGGTTCTTGATTCCCTTTTCATTTGAAATTTAAAGGGTTTAGGAAAGAAGTGTTTAAAAGACGTTGAAAAAACAAGTTTTCTGTTACGTGAAGTTCAAGATACCAATTGAAATCCGTGTATTAGCGTTTACAATTCTTGTTAACGTCTTAATTAAACGACCCCTCTGTCTCTTGAGACAGAGGAAAAGTCTACTCCCAGAATCTGCTTTTTCAAATGGGGTTCGATGTGTCTGTTTGATTTGGTTTGTTTATATCATAAACCCCATAATGTGTATGATTCATACAAACCACCAAAAACCCTGATCCCTGAAAGAAGGATACATTAAAAGCAAGATCGTTGTAGGGTTTGAATTGGATTTGAGATCTTTAAACTAACTTAAATAAATCTCGAGCTGACAAGAAAGACCGAAATCTGAGTTTGATTTTCTTCAGAATTGACATGAATGGAGAAAGACTTTCCAAAGTAATGGAGGTATGACATAAAAGAGGCATGAATCCAACAAAGAATTGCTTGCCATTTTCTTTCAAAATCTTTTGGATGAATTTAGGGTTTGAATAATGAAAAAGGAAAAAAGAAAAGGAAAAGGAGAAAAGCAAAGGTAGAAGGCCTTATGGGAAAGGCATTGAAGGATTAGCAAGTAATAGAAGCATAATATGCAAGGGGAATTTCTTCTTATTCATGCAAATAGTATAGGTGCTTTCCTTACTTGAGAAGTTGTAGCTTTTTAACATATGCATGTACACACACACATATATATATATATATATATACAAATATATATATGTGTATATATATATATATATGTGTGTGTGTTGTATGTGAGATTCAGGGGTCAATTAACGGTTATGATGACAGATACATATGAATCAGTGTACAAGAGAAGTAAAGAAACGAGCAAGAAAAATACCCTTTTCGGTTTAAACAAATATGATTTTGTATGAACGCTTGTTACAATATTCCCTCTTGATTTTCTTTGGGTATACGTTAAACCATTTTCGTGTACGAAAACAAGACAAATTCCAAATGCCCGCATTGATTCTTCAACGTTATCATAACTGATTTGGTAAGATTTGAATCGTTAACTTCTAAAGCTATTGAAAATAACTCGGATACTGTTGAATCAATGACGTGTTGACGTATCTGGTTTTCTTGTGGTTAGATTTATCAGAAAATACAAATTAAGATTTTGATGTTGGTTTATTTAAGTTTAATAGGTTTTGAAATAAAGAAATTGGGTTTGAATAAATAAATAAATATAATAATGGGAATGAGAAAAATGTCAAAAGAATACTTCAAATTCAAGCAACACCAACTCTAAAACCCTTTCCTTTGATTCTTTTCTTCAAGATTCTTCTCATCATCATCCATTTAGCATCATTTTTTTCCTCCTCTTCTTAAAAGTATTCCATTTTTTAATACCATCTTTTTAGAAACCATATATACAGAGAAGGGTTAGTTATTATGCAACCATTTATATTTGTACAATCAATACAACTCAATCTCAATCGTTCATTTAATTTGATGAATATATGATTTCATAAAAGTTTTRATTGTTTTCTAATATAAAATATTGATCATAATTAATGAACTTTAGTTATCTTATATAAATATTCAAATCATAATAAATGAACTCTCATCATTTTCATAAATATCTCAATTGATTGGGTTGTATTGGTTGTACGAATGGACATGGTTGCATTTGAATTATACATTGTACATTTGTATGTATGTATATGTGTGTGTGTGTATATATATATATATATATATATATATATATATATATATATATATATATTGTCTTGGGATCATGTGAGACCAATGGTTTTTCGTGAGACCCATAAGA
>NC_037533.1:18358986-18368234 GCF_001531365.2 Cynara cardunculus var. scolymus | reverse complement strand
TTTCAAATACAACCTATCGCATTTGTACAACGAATGCAACACAATAATTTGAAATATTTATGGAAATGATGAGAGTTCATTTATTATGATTTAAATATTTATGGAAGATAAATACGGTTTATTAATTATGATTAATAATTTATATTAGGAAATAATCAAAAACTTCTATAAATCACATATTAATCAAATGAAATTGACGGTTGAGATTAGATTGTATTGGTTGCACAAATATAAGGGTTGTATAATAACCAACTTATATATATATATATATATATATATGTATATATATATATATACCCCATCCCATATTTACATAAAATATACATATTTCATATAAAATGAAATACAAATAACATACATTGGTCTCAAATATACACATTGTTACTTGCAAAAGTGGCTAGAAACTTTTTCTCACAAGTTATATGACTTGAATATAATAATTCACAGTTCATGTATTACACAGTTTCTATAAAATTCGGGTTCATCATATAAACAGATGTAAAACTATAACACTTTCAACTCGCATCTTCCCCTTCTCTTATCTTCTGGATGTGATCGACATGTAATGCACATTTTTTAAAACAAAAGTGGGTTAGACCATAAGGTCTAGTGAGCAATCCCTTGATAACTATTACAGGGTGAGAAGCACCAAAACAGTTTTGGAATCATGTAAGAAATATAAGAAGAGATCTAAACTTTTGATCACTTTTAATCTTATGTTCACCCTTGGAATTGCTCTTTAAAAGAGAATTGACCTGGTGCATCTCGGTGCACTTCATTAATGTTGACATTCAATTAAGATTGATCCAAGGATGGAGAGCTTTAAGGTTCACACCATAACTTCCCTTTCACCGGAACTCAACCTCATATATATATATATATATATATATATATATATATATATATATATATATACACCATATTATAAAACATTTGACAAAAACTCTTAGAAATCATTTTTTATGCAAGAAGTTTTTGTTTATTAATACATATAACTTAAAATTAAAGATTACAAAATAAATTGTGTGTTGGTACAAATTAAGAAAGCTTATGTTTAAATTCGTGTAACTAACTAGATAAACATAATCAAATGCACGATAAACAACTCATTTTAAATATAAAAATCTAAAATATAATTAGAATAATCATTGAATTCTAACAGAATACGTAATTATTATTTTTATAAAAAATTATATTATTAAATAAAAAATAAATTAGTTCGTTATTAAACCTAAATTAAATTATAATAAAAAAATGAATTAAAGAAATTACACAAAAGAAGAGAATTCTTAAATAGTTAATTTGATACCAATATCGATATTCTTTTTTCAAATTTATATTTCTTTCAATATCGTTTCCTCAAAACCACATAAAATCGTATTATATCGACAAAGCCCAATAATAAAATAAAACATCAAAATCAAGATGTATCTCGCTGCATTACACGAATATCCTTCTAGTATGTATGTATGTATGTATATATATATATATATATATATATATATGATCTTTTAAAAACTCTCTAAATTGTAAGATCTTTAAAAATCATGTGTTATTTTATATAAATTTTTTAATCTATGACTAGAATTTAATATAATAATTAAGATCCAGCCTTCTTATATATTGTTTCCACAAAAATATATTAATTTCACGTTTAAATAAAAGAAAAAACTTTGTAGAGAAAGTGTGTAAAACAAGATGAAACAGACGTATATTTTACTAATATAACCTTAAAAACTTAATTCTCTTCTAAAACAACAAACATTATTTAATAAATATTAATAAAAAAAAGTAATACATAAAATGTATAATTTTAATCGTCTTGACAAAAAACTTTATAATCATATATTTTGTTATAAAAATATTTATTTATATATTTATAATTTAATAAATTACATAAATTAATCAAAGTATATAAAAAATATAAACAACTCGTTAGAAGATAAACCGGTTATTTTATATATTATGTTCAGTTCAGTTCTTTTTTGCTACACGCTAAACAATTATTCAGTCATCTCTTACTGTCTGGATACTAAACGTACCTTTATACTCATATTTATTTATAAATACGATTATAATCAAATTTATTTTATTAAAATAGAAAAAAAAATTATATATATATATAGATATATATAAATTCAATAATGAGTTTAATAATATTAAATTTTACTGGTTATAAAAATTTACACAATGGAACTATAACTATACCCCAATCTTAAGGGCAGAACCATACAATCCAACTCGATTAATGTCAATGCTGACCTGTCATTTGACCGCCACTTCCCGACCGCCACCTAAGCTGCCACTGCTTCCGTCACCGACTTGGTCAGAATACCCGATACCTGACCCAAGTGAAGCCATTTCGTTTTGTAGGTCCCAGCTTCCGCTCCTCCTTCCCCAGCTAGACAAGCGCGGATGAAGGTGGCTATCACCGCCGTTAGTGCCGCCGGTGTCCCCGGCGGTGGCCTCGTTCTTCCAGATAGGCTTCCCGTTACCTATTTCGATATCGCTCGGAACTTTCTCGGGAGTTGAGTTTACGTAATTACCACCAGTGGCTCTAGTTGGAGGGTTGGGATCTCTCTGCACCAATGCCCTGAAGTTGTTCTTTGAAGGAGGAATGCTGGTCCAGAAAACCTCTTTGAAGTTTCCAAAAATACCCTTGTTGTACGGATTTTCAGACCGGTCGTATCGGTATCGGAAGTTTTCGTATGTCGACTGCAAGTTACATCAAAACAGGTTTCAAAATCTTACCGTTTTTACTGAAAATCCAAACCAATGCACCCATGATGCGACATGCAATGACACTATCAGTAGACTTCAAACCTAAACCCATAACCCGTATGAGGAACTATCCTCTACTCCAAGGGATAGAGAGCAAGGCCTCCAAGCTACTGTTGTGTGTGTGCGCGAGTAGAGGAAACAGTATCAAACGAGGCAATAGGGGTAAATGTGGAATAAACTATGTTAAAACAAAGGAAACACATAAAAGTGCAATACCGACAACTACTAGTGTGGGAGGAAAAACTCCCATAAATTGCATAGACCTAAAGGTAAACACAAATCGCACCTGGTTTGTGCTGATGAGATAAAGATGGAAGACGGTGAGGCCACCCACGAACCAAACGGATAAGAAAGTGTAGATGATGAGCACAATTGATGCAGGAGTCCTGATTAATGCTCTCCAAATGGATGTGTTTTCACTGTGCATGATCCTTATCACATACACCCAACAAAAAGCAAACACGTAAACGCAAAGCAGAGTTGCCGAGGACACGAACATAAAGAAGAAACGGTAGTTACGCTGCATCCACACAAAAAATTATCACCAAATGAGTTACGTATTCGACCACGAGCTATGTTGTGTAAAATAAAGTTAACTTTGTTTGAACAACTTTTGACCTGAGCCAATGCATCACTCAGCTTTGTTGATGTAGCAATCAAGAAACCGAGTGATTGATGGTACTTGATGCGTGGTTTTAGAATAACCGGTATACTTGCAAAAATTTCAAAAAGAACCATAAAATGGTGACTATTATCCTCTTTCAGGGTGCGTTTGGTACACGAGATAGGCCAAGATAGTAGAAAAACTTCTTGTCCCATGTGGCGTGACATTAGACTGGTACATGATCAGACCTGAGGGGGATAAATATGACTTGTTTCTGTCCCACGCATTTTTGTCCTTTTTGTCCCACTAAAATAGGTGGAACAAAAATCACGAAAAATGGATTGGTAAATTACTAGACAAACCAATTAAAACCCTAAAACCATCCATAATTCTTTCAACTCTTACCTCACTCTCCTCCGTCCACTTCTATCCGGTCTGTTTGCGTACCAAATGCACTCTTCGGGTATTTTAGGAAATTGTGCAAGTATAACAGTTATTTTGAAATCTAGTACATGGTTATAAAAGTCAATACCCTATTTTTGATTGCCATATAAGCAATTTTGGTTAAATGCATCAACTGGACCAAAAGTTGTCTGAAAAAAAGTTCATCAATCCAAGTGAAGCGTTTTTTTGCAAATGTAGTTGTTCTAGAAGCTAGCATCAAACACGATGGTAGAAAAAGTAAAATCGTTCCACATAACAAGTTATGGGAGACTTCTAGGGCAGATTCAGTTTTGAGACTATCGAATCACATGGAAACAAGTGAAGCTGATGGAAAGAAGAGAAGAAAAATGCTTTTTAATTTACCCGTCCAATGCACTGTCCAACCCATGGGCAGTGATGATCGAATCTTTCCACACAGTTGTCGCATATTGAACAATGAGAACAACGTGGGGGCCGATACAGCATGCAAGTATCGCAGTATTTGACCTTTACAGTCATGCCATTGACCATTACTTCTTTGACCCGAGGCAAACGTAGCTGTGGAGTTTGGCCAGACCCAACTTCAATACCCTGATCTGTAGCGTCTGGTTGTGGAGGGTGTGCATTGCGGGGAATTATACCCGGGTCCCTTCCGGATGTCATTATCAGGAGGACTAATACCTGCCAAACCATAGTACATATATTTAATTCAATTAAATAGTTCCCTTAGATATTTCAAAGTAACATATCCAACTCGATTAAACAGTTTCCTTATTGTGGTAGGGATCCATATAATCAATTATAAATAGACAAATTCATGGTATTTCTTTAATAGTTTTTCGGTTTTGTTAGTTTTCCATTATTTAATCAATATAATTCGCTTTAGGTCCTACCAGCATCCAAATCTTACCAAGCTGTGATTTGCTTTGTCGGAAAACAATGTGCAGTCCATTGCTAAACTAAATGGTTAAACTAGCAACTCCATTTTCTCTTGATCAGGCATCATACAAGCTTTAAACTAGTCTGATTTCAAGAAAATGGAAGGGAATTTGTCGATAATGTGAGTCGGATAAGTTTGCTTGCTTTTGTCGAAAGTTATTGTGGTGCCAAATTGCATATGCTCTTTAATGATATTATCTAAACCTGAGTGACACAGAACATGATAGAGAATGGTAATAGAGCAACTGAAATGAGCAAGGAAGAATCAAAAGAAGTGAGAGATAGTGGCTAACTTCACCAGCCACAACAAATCGGCCATGGAACCCAAACTCAGAAAACAATCGTACAATCATTCTATAACTTAACAGGGGTAGCATCAGTATATATTATGTTCTCAAATGTACTAGAAGTGTAAAACTACTACCAATAAATCAATTATAACGCACAAGAGAAACAACCAAAATACCTAAATCCTATCAAATAAAAGATAATCAACAACTTCCCTACTAATATTAAATCTCCAAGAATACTTAACCTCTATACTAGAATACTGAACCCTCAAATATTCCTATTGAACAAAGAATAGAGAAGAGCAACCAATGGTGAGATAAGGGAGATAAAGCATAACCTTTTTAGGGGTCGTCCACAAAAGAGAGACTCACGGAAACAAAATTTTATAAAATCATGGTATTTTGATGGGGATTACAACAATATATGTCTTCGAAGATTTTAGAAGTCTAAAATCACTAAAATCGATCAACTGAAAGACAACTTAATTTCATGAGAGTGTGGCTTCTGGTTGAAAACGAACTTCATTCAAATGGAGCACATTGTTTGCCATATAGTCATGCTTCCCTATTAACATTTAATTTCCAAAGATACTTGATCCAAATACTAGAATCCCAGATATCCTTGTATTCCCACTTAATAAGAAAATACAAATCTATCTTACGTAATATTTATAAGTTTCATGAATATCAATTTCTTGGGATTGCGACTTTACCCTTGTCCTCCTATTAATTGATGTGAGCCGTCATAGAAGATGACAGTAAAGTTAATGAGAAGAAAAAGACTTGTGAAAGAAGAGAAGAGTAACGCACCCTCACCGAGGTTCAGCCACAAGAGCCAAACTCACACACTAAACAAGTCAACAATAAAATCATTCTCTATTATTAGATGAGGGTTGCATCGATATTATCTAAGAATATTCTAGAAGTTAAAAACTAACGCAAATAAAAAAAATTAATAAAGGAAAACTAAAAAAAATTTCTAATAATATTAGAGCTTCAAAGATACTTACGTACTAGAATCTGATAACTACAAGATAATAAAATACTTTAGTAACAACATCAAATATCGTAAGCTACTCAAACTAAATATTAGAATCCTAGAACCTTGAAATGTTCCAAGTTCCAACTGATAAACATAATAGTAGTGCGCAAATGTAGTCCAGATAACTCCAGCATTGTTGCTAAACCCCATTCTAGCATATACCCTTCTTGAACCCTTCTTTACGTATAAAGTAAATCATGATATATATACCAAATTTAGGTTGAAATGATATCCAACTTCTCATGCATCTGGTATCTAAGATACAGAAATGAGTTATATTGGTCTTTCACCAATCACCGTTTCAATGGTTTCCTAATAAGCTTGTAATCATAAGTCTCAACAAGACCGTAAATTGTTAAGCAAGATTTTCCTATCCTCATTCTCAAAGAGTTTAGTGACAAGGTAAACTATGCAGCCTTGTCCATTCCTAGTTTGCAAAATGTAAATTTGTTCCATCATCGCTTTATCTGATTGTATTGACGTTTGAGTTTTATAGAAAGAAGGGTGCGGATATTGAACCCAAACATTCCCATACAAATTTAGATGTAACAATGAGCATCTTAGCGACTTGAGAGAACTTACATAAAATGTGTATACAATTATCACGACCATGATCAATATTCCCAGATGATTGGGAAAATCATCAATCAACTTTCTGGCAACAAATGCACAGAAAACCGCAACAGGGACAACTATTAGAGATATGGATAGGAAAACAGATCTGACATCCGGTCCAAATATAAACCTTCCACCAAGAAAAAATATCTGCACAGTAGAAAAGAATGCAATTGATTGAGAAAAAAGAAAACATAAATTTACAACATTACATCTATGAACACTTTGTTTCGCCCACGGGTAAGCAAACTATTCCCATTGGCGAGAAACAAAAATACCTTTTAGTAATCATACACACGCTATCATAGCTAACCGGCTATCAAATTGCCTAAAATTGAGGGCATGCAAACAATTCATCACCATCATTCATCCATCACCTATCAATTACGTACCTTTAACTCATTACTCATCTACAATCTTCAATTTCATTTTTTTAGCTACATCACATGTTCCAAACAAAACCCTAGATTTGAAAAACCTAGAACTTAAAACAACTAGAACAGAGTCGCAACTAAAATCAGTCAATCACAAATCACAACTCAACTCCCACGATCTCAAAATCAACACCAAAATCCGAATCATACAAAGCAAAAACCCTAATTCTTTCATAAAAATAAGTGAGTAAACATACGTTGCTTCCTTTCCAAGCCTGGTACGTCAGGAGAACCTCCGGCGTTTCTTCATCATCGCCGGCCGATTCCGACGCCTTGGGCGGATGTACCACATGCATCTCTGCCTCTCTTTCTCTCTCTCTCTCTCTACGCGTGTTTCTCTCTCTAAAACGGAAATGTGTAGAGAAGGAGGAGGAGGTCAATGGGAACGGCTACTGGTGGCGGATTATGGACTCCATTAATGGAATGAATGAAAGCGTCAAATGAAACGGCTGAAAATAATTAATTATTTTTTAATTACTTTTTTCAAAAATAATAATCCAACACACCTTGGTCAAATTATAATATTAATTATCATTAATTTGTTTTTAATTCACATTTTAATATTATTTTTAATATAATTTATAAAAATTAAAAGTAAGGAATTATGAATTAAATAATATTAAATAATTTATAACAAAAACACAAATTTGTTTAAGTAAACGAATACTTAATTTTTGTATTTTTGTTTGTTGAAATCAGTACAGATAATGACGGGTCATTGTTTTGTATCCTTTTCACACTGTCGGTTTCTTATACTTGTTTTCGTACTGATTTGTGAATATCTTGTTGTAGATATGTCTTACTCTTGACTCTTTTTGAGTTTACGTTTTTATATATCTGGTTGTGTTTATAAATAGAACTGATAAAGGATTCAGTTATATCTCGTATAAAATCAGGTTTAAAAATTTGTATTCGTCTCATACTTGCTAGGTGATTATCTATATTTTGTTTTAGGGCAAATTGCATGAAAAAGTAACGTACTTTAACTTGATTCCTATTTTGAATAATGTACTTTTAAAACTTCCATTTTGGTAGCTTAGATAACCGGTTGAAGACTAATTTTAGATTTAAAAAAATTCATGTCGTTAACAACGTCAACAAATAATACTGAGTTGGATACCACATTACTCGCTACATCAGCATGATAACTGGTTAATGTTTCAACATGTTATTCAGATACTTAAATATTTAAATTTTACCGGTAAGCATTTACAGAGTAAGTGTTTGGTAAACGGCTCCTAAGTCTAATCATTAATCACAATTTGTCGTTACATGTTTCTGTTTATTAAAATCAGTATAAAATAATAGTGGGATCATTTTTTTTTATATCCTTTCACACTACGAGTTTTTCATATCTGTCTCACCTCAATCTGTAAATATCTCACAAGATATACGTCTGATTTCCGATTAGTTTTAAATTTACGTTTCTTTAACCTTTTTTTATGTATAAGTAGGACTGATAAATGATACGTCATTTCAGATCAGATTTAAAAAATCGTTTTTATATCCATCTCATACTTTTTACCAATTAGATTTTTATATTTTAATTATATTTTTATAATTAAATTTTATATTTTAGTACATTTATTTATGTTAAAAATATAATATAATATATATATATATATATATATATATATATATTTTTTAAAATGAAAAGAGAAAAATGTATGTCCTCTCTATGTGACATGCACATGGTTTCCAGGGGTGGCCCATGAATTAATTGACATATCATGTCATGCTTTTTCATTAATCATTTTAGTTTTAAAARAAAAAAAAAAAAAAAAATATATATATATATATATATATATATCTGTAATATATTATAAAACATTTGACAACAACTTTTAAAAATTATTTTTATACATGAATTAGTTTATTAATACATATTAATTAAAATTCAAGATTACAAGTAAATTATGTGTAAATATAATTTATTAAAGCTTCATATTTGAATTCGTGTAACTAACTGCAGATAAACATAATCAGATATAAGATAAATATTTCATTTTATATATATTTAAATTCTAAAATATAATTAGAATAATCAATAAGTTCCAATAAAGTAGTCAATTATTATCTTTATAAAAAATTATATTATTAAACTTAAATTAAATTACTTC